>NC_133532.1:124083658-124383658 GCF_048544455.1 Silene latifolia | reverse complement strand
ATGATCTTGAAAATGAGATCTATGACCTTGTAGTTGAAGTTGTAGACTTAAGAGAAACAGTGTCTAAGACTGTTGCTTCTGACCACGATTTAGACAAGTTTAAAAGAAAAAGTGAATGGTTGGAAAATGAAAATGAGTGTCTTAAGAGTGAGGTTGTTTGTCTCAAAAATGAAATAGAAGTTCTCCATGATAGGCTTACCTTCTTTCAAAAAGGTATGCCCGAATGTAGCACTTCTAGCTCTTCTCCTCACGATAGATCCAATGAAGTCGTTGATCTAAACAAAAGACTTGACAAGATGACATCTAAATATGAAGAGTCCAAAGAAAGAATCATATATCTCGTGTCTAAACTCAACAACCACACCCATGACTTCATTGTTGAGAAAAGATTGTCCATAGAAAGTGTCAACAATGATGAACTCAAAAGAGAAAAAGAAAAGAATTTGCATCTCCTCTCTCGTGTCAAAGACTTGACCAATGAACTTGTTAATGCTAAGACCATCACTGAAAAATGGGAAGGAAGTCAAACCGTGTTAAATTTCCTCACGAATCAAACCGAGAAATGTGATAAAGTTGCGGGTTTGGGCTTCAAATGGAACAGTCGACCGATGTTGTTGCATCCGAAGCCTAAAAACGATTTTAGAGGAAGGAAGTATGTAGGTCTTCCCGAATACATCATTTGCAATTATTGTGGTGACAATGGTCATGTTTTTAATGGATGTACAAAACGATTTGATGACATTGATAAGAACACCAAAACATTAAAATAAATGAACATTAAGAAAGACACCACAAGTTATGTTGATCACAAAAAGGGACCCAAATTCATTTGGGTTCCTAAACTCAAAAACTAATCTTGTGTAGGGCTTGGTGAAAGGCGGCCGCAATTGGTACTTGGATAGTGGATGCTCTCGTCACATGACGGGTGATAGAAGCCAATTCCTCTCACTTAAAGCATATGATGGTGGCACGGTAAGGTTTGGTGACAACAAGAAAGGTGAAGTAATTGGTATTGGAAAAGTTGGTAAGTCATCCTTACTTTGTGTCGACAATGTGCGGCTTGTCAAAGGTTTGAAACATAATCTCCTTAGCATTTCTCAACTTTGTGATAAGGATAATGTTGTTGAATTTCGTGCCAATATGTGTCGAATTTTTGATGCCACTACTAATGAACTAATACTCGAAGGAAGACGTGTCAAAGATGTTTACTTAACTCTCTATCCGGTCACACCATGTCTTGCATGAGTGTAATGAACAATGATCCTTGGTTATGGCATAAAAGGTTTGGTCATGTTAGTACAAAAACTCTTAATACCCTTAAAAGACTTGACTTAGTTGAAGGCATTCCTAATATAAAATTTGACTTTGATAAAGTATGTGATGAATGTGCTAGAGGTAAACATGTTAAAAGTTCCTTTAAATCCAAAAGAATTAGAGTACATCTCAACCTCTGCAACTTTTACACATCGAATTATGTGGACCAATGAGAACTAGAAGTAGAGGTGGTAGTCGTTATGTGTGTGTCATTGTTGATGATTACTCTAGGTTCGTTTGGGCACTCTTCCTAAGCTCTAAGGATGAGACATTTGATGAGTTTCTAATTTGGTTAAGAAAAATTCAAAATAAACTTGGTTTAAAACTTGTTTCAATGAGAACCGATCATGGAACCGAATTCGAAAACTCATCATTTGGTGCTTATTGTGATGACAATGGTGTAGACCATAAATTCTCGGCTCCTAGAACCCCACAACAAAATGGTGTGGTTGAAAGGATGAATAGAACCCTTGAAGGAATGGCTAGAACATTGTTATTATCTAGTAAGTTGCCTAAGAACTTTTGGGCCGAAGCGGTAAATACCGCTTGCTACATTCATAATCGTGTCATGATAAGGAGTATCTTAAATAAAACTCCCTATGAATTGCTACGTGGAAGAAAACCCAACATTTCATATTTTAGATGTTTTGGAAGCAAATGTTTTGTTCATAACAATGGTAAAAACAATTTGGGTAAGTTTGATCCACGTAGTGATGAAGGAGTATTTATTGGGTACTCCGATCATAGCAAGGCCTATAAGGTTTACAATAAACGAACCTTGTTAATTGAAGAAAGCATCCATGTCATTTTTGATGAATCTAGTGTGCTTGGACAGGTACAAAACATGGATGATGATGATGAAGATGAGGATGATGAGTTTGAGATTGGTCTCGTTCGAAAAGACTTTGTGTTCACGGATGAAGAAGCTCCCAGCACTGAATTGCAACAGACACAGAGACTGTCACCTTCAAAGGAGATCAGCAACTCAGGGGGAACACGTAGCACCTCTGATTCTTCTCTGGAAGCAACAGACCCAACGACTGTTGCATCCACCTCCAGAACTGAAGTAACCCAAGACAGTGAGGATGAAGAACCTTCCAGGCCAATAGAAACGATCCTTCGTGGATCGATTTGTTGAGGGGGAACAAGAAACCATTGTTCCAAAGAAGTGGAAACATCAAAGCTCTCATCCACTCACTAATCTCACAAGTGATCTCAACTCGAGAATTCGAACAAGATCATCCGTCAACAATCTCGCTCATCTCAATGAGTATTTTGCCCACAATGCCTTCCTATCTCAAATTGAACCTTCAAATGTAACAGTCGCCTTGACTGATGCAGATTGGTTGCTTGCTATACAAGAAGAGCTCAATCAATTCAAAAGAAACGAGGTATGGCACTTAGTCCCTAGACCGCCTAATCGTACCGTCATTGGTACTAGGTGGGTCTTTCGCAACAAGCTTGATGACTCGGGAGAAATTGTAAGGAACAAGGCTAGACTAGTGGTGCAAGGTTATAACCAACAAGAGGGTATTGATTACGATGAAACCTATGCACCGGTAGCTAGACTTGAGGCCATACGATTACTTATAGCTTTTGCGGCTCACAAAGGCATTAAACTCTTCCAAATGGATGTCAAAACCGCTTTCTTAAATGGATATTTGGAAGAAGATGTCTTTGTAGAGCAACCACCGGGTTTTGAGAACAATGACTTGCCTAACCATGTTTTCAAATTAGACAAAGCTCTTTATGGTTTAAAACAAGCACCAAGGTGTTGGTATGATAGATTGTCTAAATTTCTTATTGAAAATGGTTTTAAAAGAGGCTCCGTTGACAAAACATTGTTCTTGAAGCAACAGTCAGACGAACTGTTGGTTGTACAAGTATATGTTGATGACATTATATTTGGTGCAACAAATGAACTCCTTTACTTATATTTTTCGGAACTAATGAAATCGGAGTTTGAAATGAGCATGATGGGTGAGCTAGGATTCTTCCTTGGGCTCCAAATTAAGCAATCTAAGGATGGAATCATGATCCATCAACAAAAGTATATTAAGGAAATGCTTAAGAAATTTGGGATGACTAATGGTAAGCCTCATGATACACCTATGGTAGCCGGGTCCAAATTGGACAAAGATGAACTCGGTAAGAATGTTAGTGATAAGGTGTATAGAGGTATGATAGGCTCACTTCTTTACTTGACCGCAAGTCGTCCCGACATTCTCTTTAGTGTTTGTTTATGTGCTAGGTTCCAAGCAAATCCGAAAGAATCACATTTCAAAGCCGTTAAACGAATTCTTCGGTATTTGATTGGAACACAAAATCTTTACTTATGGTATCCCTTATATTGTCCCTTTGATCTCATAGGCTATTCGGATGCGGACTATGCGGGATGCACGGTGGATAGAAAGAGTACCTCCGGAATTGCAACGTTCTTGGGTCCTTGCTTGACTTCTTGGGGCTCAAAGAAACAAAACACGGTAGCTCTTTCTACGGCCGAAAGTGAGTACGTTAGCGCGGCACATTGCTGTTCTCAACTCCTTTGGGTGAAACAACAACTCTTGGATTTTGGTATTATTTTTGACTCCATTCCTTTAATGTGTGATAATACGAGTGCAATAAATATCTCCAAAAATCCTATTCAACACTCTAAAACCAAACATATTGATATTCGTCACCATTTTATTCGAGATCATGTGGAAAAAGGACATATTAAACTAATCTTTTGCAAAACCGAAAATCAAATTGCCGATATTTTCACTAAGCCACTTGCAAGAGAACATTTTGAGAAATTTAGGCTAGAAATTGGGTTAATTAATAGCTCGTGATTTTTAGTGTGAGTTTTACAAAATTCCTTAATTGATTAAATTATTGGATATATGTTATTAAGTGTTCTAAGTGCATTGACATCATGTTTAGACCAAAAATTGACACCGTATTTGTGAGTCGGTAATCACTCAACCTCATATCTAAATTTACGTTTATTATATGCTACCTTGCGTTTTATTTCGAGTGATTAAATTTGTCTAGTTGGGCCAACCACCTCACTTACCACATTTAATGGGCCATTAACTACATCAACCCACCTTCCACTCCTACCCGTCCAAACTTTCTAACCCAAAATCCATCCATCTCTTCATCTCCCTAAACTTACCATATCACCTACCCTAACCCACCATGGTAAAAACATCCCTTAACACAACCATACCCATCAAACCCACAAAAACTACCTCACCACCTGTCACATCCAATCCACCGACATCAACAACTCAAACAATGACCTCACATAAAGTCTCCCATGCCTTCCCTCCTCAAACTTCAAACATGACTCCATCACCTCAACCAAACCCAGATCTACCAAACCCTCAACCATCACCGAACCTCACTGACCCTCCATCATCCGACGACATTCCCATCTCCACAATGGTAGGACGGCGCACACGTGGTGGTCGGAAGAAAAGCTCCACTGTTCCGAGCTCTTCCTCTGAACCGGTTACGGTAGTTGTTGAAGATGTTGAAGAAGAAACCGAGTTTGATTTGAATGAGAATCCCTCTAAGTCCGGCGAGTCTGACCCGACTCCGGCGAAAAAGAACCTCAAAAGAAAAGAAAAAGCCTCTTCATCCCAATTACCCCCAATTTCAGAAAATATCGAGCAGAGTAATGTCGATAACCCCATTGTTGATACTCCAATTGAAAATCCTAGTGAACCTCCCCAGAAAAAATCGAAACCTTTGAAGAAAAAGCTTGTATACCTTTCTCCCTCTGATCCGGTCTCCCTAACCTCGAAATGGGACTTGGCCATTGTTTGGGATCATCTTGAAAGTATTGACCTCCCTACCTCCATTTACAAAAACTGTGAAAGGTTGATGAACATCAAAGCAATCCACTCTCCTCGGGTTTACAACCAAACATGGTTCGAGCGCTTTCGCTTTTCACTCAGTCCGTGACATGGTCTTAGCTCAAGGTTGGGAAAAATTATTGGAAATGCGTGAACCGGTCTTTGTGAGCGAGGTGATTCAATTCTTTGCAACTGTCCGTGTTGATAAATCGGGTGAATTTCTTACTGCTAAGGTGAACGGTAAGCCTCTTAAACTGTCTCAATCTGATTTTGCTACCGCCCTTGGTATCCCCACCGGAGGTTATGACAAACTCCCCTCCGAAACTTGGGTTGCTTTACCTTATGCCTCACCTCTTAATGTTGCTCAAATCGTGTGTCCTAAAGTCGTTTCTCCTGGTCCAATTAGCAATACCCAAATGCCACCTTCCCTTCGAATCATCTTCAATATGCTTTGTCGGTCTCTTTATCCCTCGGGTGATCGGGGAAAACTCACCATAGCCTCACAATATTTAATATATCACATTGCAACTCACAAAAAGGTGAACCTAGTCGGGTTAATGTTTAAACGTTTTCAACTCATTTCGACCAAGCTTCGTCGACCTTCTTCTAGCATGATTCACTTACCCTATGGAATGTGGTTATCGGTTGTGCTCAAGGCACAAGGGGTTTTAGTGAATACTAGCTTGGGTTCGTTGGATATGTGTGATGTTATGAGTGATGGGCAAATGGGGAAGATGCTTATTAAAATTGAAAATGATGAATTAATTTCGGTGAAAATTAAGAAGGACCCGGAGGTTGGGTCTTCAAGTCAAGTGAATACGGGTAGTATGCGGGAAGTGCTTAATGCCGTGGCTGACCTGAGTGCGTGGCTTAAGGAAGATGCTCGTCAAAAGGACTTGGCAATCTCGGCCCTTGCTTCTACTATGGACCTCGTCCGTGGTGAGGTGGATATCATTTCCACCCTTATGTCGACAAAAGAAGTTGGTGATGATGCTATTGTGGATGATGATCCTTTGGGTAGTGGCTCGGATGGTGAACAAGCCTCCTCCCCTTAGCCTTTCCCCTCCCTCTCGGCCTATTAACCTTTTACCCGTACCCTTTCATTTTGTCCCACCGGTTGTGCCTCTCTAAAACAATATTTTCTTTGCTTGTTATTTTGACATTTGGTGGTGTATTTTAAACTATCTTTAGCCATGTTGAACTTTGATTAACTTATGTTTAATCTTTGTTTATGTTGACCTTGTTATCTTGTTACAATTACATGTGTCTTTTTGTGTTTTCTTGTGAAATATCTGCACTCTAATGCTTTTGACATCCCTATCCGTTTGATGATGTCAAGAGGGGGAAAAGGTAAACTCATGCTTCTAATCTCCTTGCTTATTGATTAAACTAATCTCTTGCCTAACGTTCTTAGCTTGATTCTTGCTTTGGGGCAATGTAAAATTGTCATGGTAGTTTGATTCTAGCTTTTGCCTTAGGTAAGGTAATATTGTCCCTTCTCTATCATTTGATCTTGCTTGCTTAAAATCTTGAATCAAGGTGTTTACATTGCTTATACATTCGTTTAGGGCTTGTCATCATCAAAGGGGGAATTTGTTGGGTTCCTTATGTTGATGATAACATGCCCATTTGATTTGTGTCTTCTTAGTTTACCTTTTCAGGATTAATGATGTAATCAAGCTTGGATTAAGAAGTGTTGAAGTTGTTAATCATCTATTGTATTAAGTCAAGTGTCATCTAATGTACAAGTGAGAAAGTTGAGTATATTAGAGTAATAGAAACAGTCAAGCCGACTGTTGCTTTTACAAGTAAACAGCTGCTGAGATTGTTGCCACAATTCGTAGAACTTGAAGTTTCATTTTTATCTTTCAAAAGCTTTCACGTGACTCTTAATTTTCAAAGATAAAAATCAGATTTTTATTAAGGAGGTGGTCTTCAATAAAGAGTGGTTTGAATTATTATTTTCAAAATGTTTCCTCTTTATGCAAATTCAACCCTTTGGCTCTTTAAGAAAACAAAGAATGCTTTTTGCCATTTTAGTGTTAACTTGTCATCATGTGACTTGTCTTTTCTCCCTTTATTTTCTGAATTTGCAAGAGCTTTTAAGGATATCTTTCAAACCATCTTTCTCTATTCTTACCTTTGCAAAAGAAGCCTTTTTGGTGCAAGTTTTGGGTGGTTGCTATTGCCCTTCACATGTGAGGTCTTTGACCCTTCAAAACCCTAGCAACCCCTTCACTCACCTCCTCTATATAAACCGTGCATCCTTTTCATAAATCCTTAAGACTTTTCTGAAATAATTCTTTCAACTTTGCAAATTGTTTTTAAAGCTTAAAAAATCGTGTTTATTTGCAAAAACCTTTAAAAGTCTTCAAGTGTCTTCAAGTTTCTACAGTCGTGGCTACTGTTGCTTTTCTATACTAAACTCTCTTGCTTAAGAATTGTTGATCTTGTAAAAGTTGTCCATCTCTATTCTTTGTCAAGAATATGTTAGTGGAAACTTGATCCTATAACATTCTAAGTGTGTTAGTAGAGTTTAGGACGGAGTAGTCTTTAACTCTTGGCAACCGGAGTAGGTTGTGAGTTGTTGAGTTCTAGGACGGAGTAGTCCTTTAACTCTTGGCAATCGGAGTAGATTGCGAGTTAGCTTGTCATAAGAACGGAGTAGTTCTTGTACTAGCTTTACAACCGGAGTAGGTTGGTGTCTTTTATTACAAGAGTCTTTTAGTTGTCGGAGTAGATCACTAAAGGAAAGTAATAAAAAGGTAGATTGGACGTAGGCACTTGAGTATTTGCCGAACCAATTCAAAAATCTCGTGTTCATTGTTTTTACTTCATTTCCGCTGCAATTTACTTTGTTTGTTTGTTTTGTTTCGCTTAACCTTAGAAGCAACAGTTCATCATACTGTCGCATTTGGTCTGCAGTCATATTCCACAAACTGAGACAAATAGATACAGTCAGAACGATTGTTGCTTTCATACTTCAGCAAACATTCATCGTGATACTTGTTCAATCTTTCAATATTATTCAAAGTATCTTCTCGTCTCTTTTGTCCTCGTAACTCACTTTAATTCAATAAAGTTGGAGTTATAAATTTTTAAAAGAGTACCTAATTCACCCCCTCCCCCTCTTAGGTACTTGAATCCATAAACTCAACAAATTATATATTGGCTCAATTGAGTTCGAGTTTTGGTTTGAATTCACGAGCTTGATAATGAGCATAATTTTTCAAGCTCGGGCGAGCTCGAGCTCGAGTTTTGCTTCATAGGACAAGCCGAGCAAGGCTGAGCCGCTTGTGCTCGGTTGCGCTTGTTATCAAGCCTAGTCATGAATGTACATCTCCCGCAAGGGTGGAGTCTAGTGGTTAAAACTTGGGTGAAATACCCAGGAAGGTTCAAGCCTCCCCAAGAACAAAAATCTTGTGGAGCATTCTTGGTCTGAGTCCATGCCTAATAGAATTCGAGCCTGTCACCATCGGGTGGCTTACCTGGTATATGTGGTTTGCAGGCTATCAAGTACACCCGAGGGTTTACCCTGTTGATGTCTCTTCCCATATGTGTGAGAGGGGCATTGTCCCACATCGGTAGAATAATAGTGAAGGGACTAGCTTATAAGTAAGTGGGCTACTCATTCTATCACCAATTGGTTTTAGGATGGAACCTCACTTGCTTGTAGGCCGGTCTCATGCACCTAATTCTATAAGCCCGCTGCGGAGGACTCAACATACCCAATGTGCACCGAAGGTAGCGGCTGCGGGTTCCCTCGTCACAAAAAAAAAAATGAATGTAGATCTTGGAGTAAATAAAGACAGGACCATTTAAAAAATGTTGTGTTATTTACCTTTGCTTACTAAAATGTAAGATAAATAGGGTTATATAGAAAATTAATTGGTCTTTTGGGGTTAGTTTACCTTTGCTTACTAAACCCAACATTATAAATTGTTGTCGACGATAAAAACAGATCTCAAAGAGAACAAACATTGGAATGTAATAGCGAACAATTACATTATTTAGAGTGACTATTTATCATCAAACCGTTTCATACAAGACTTACTAATCAATTTAACAAACTTCTTCATAGCCGAGCATGGCAAACAAATAAGAACCAACGCCCCTGACTTCCTAAGGTGCTTAAACGGTGTAAAACAGGTAATAAATCTGAAATTAAGGCTCCGTTTGGCAAAACACTTCAGGTAGCTTATTTGACCAAAATTTCAGCTACCTGATTTTTTTGCAAATGTTTGGCAAGTAGCTTATTTGGTCAAATAAGGTACCTGAAATAAAATGCTACCTCAAGTAGCATTTGAGAAATCAGGTACCTGAAATGACTTACTTTTTCCATTTTTTACCCCTTTATTTTGTAATATTAAATAATTTTCATATCCTTTTACGTTATTTTACCAAAATCAGCTACCTTTTCAGCTAGTTTGCCAAACACATTTTTATATAATCTGTTACCTCATCAGCTCCTAATTTTCAGCTACCTTATTAGTTACCTTTTCAGTTTTTAGCTACCTTTTCAGGTTTCGGCTACCTTTTTAGGTAGTTTTGCCAAACAGAGCCTAAGAGTTGAACTCATTGCCTCTTATGTAGCCACCATAAACTCGAGCTGTAACCCATTAAATCCGAACCTGAAATAACCCCTTAATTTATGGTTGAAACCCGACACGAACAAGTTAAATCGTTGAGCAAAGCTAAATCAAGATTTTTAGTAAAATATAAGTATTTATATATTATATTTGAAAATTAATTAAAAAAGTATTAGTTTAAATACTTTAGATTTTCCTTCAATGTAAACATTAAATATGATTAAAATACTAATGTTAGACATGCTTTAGTTTTTAAAAATTATTTTTCTGATCTATAAAAAGGTGTTAGATACTAATTGTTGATCCTAACCCAACCTACGACTCATATGACTCGACCCGTATTTGAACTAACCCGATAAGTATGATCCGATTCGCCCGGCCCGTTTTATCGATCATTGAGATATATAGACAACATAGAGGATATATAACCCCACTTAAATGGTGAAAAAAGTTATCTGGGAGAAAATCCGAAATGAAACTACTTATAATTTAGAGTACTATATTTTCTACTGAAATAAACTAAAAACATAGATGACACTGAATTCATATTAGAATTAAAATACTAAATCATTACTTATAATGGTAGGGAGTTCACCCTTCTACCCTCGTATACAAATAAAAAGTCATCGGAAGAAAATAAAAATAATGAAACGTGTAAAGTGTATTCACAAAATACAGAGTAAGACGATCTCAACTATAAAACTGTCCATGCATTTTTGTTAAAGAAAAAAAACATCCGATTTTCTTAATAAATAAAGTGTCTTTTTATTTAATGAGATTGTCTCACACAATCAAAAGTTACAGTCTTAGAGAATAAGAGGATGTCATCACAACATGAGTCGGTCTATTTTTTTTTAAAAAAAAATCAATTCTTTTAATGCTAATAAATAAGGTATATCTTTTCACATTATAGAATTGTCTCAGAGGCCAGAGGGTAAGATGATCTTAACTGAAACCTGAAAAGGTAACTGGTAAGCTAGCTGAAAATTAGGAGCTGATAAAAATGTGTTTTGCAAACTAACTGAAAATGTAGCTGATTTTGGTAAAATGACGTAAAAGGATATGATAATTATTTAATATTATAAATTAAGGGGTTAAAGATGGAAAATATCTCATTTCAGATATCTTATTTAATATGAGGTAACATTTCGTTTCAGGTAGCTTATTTAGTCAAATAAGCTACTTACCAAACACTTGCAAAAAAATCAGGTAGCTGAAACTTTGTTCAAATAAGCTCTTTGAAGTGTGTTACTAAACGGAGCCTAAATACCTGATCAACTTTGTAAACTATTCCATTATATTAAGTACTAACCAATATAAGTACTAACCAATATGAGAATTACTTAATGCAATATCAACAAATATTGGAGTCCTTGCCAAAAAGTAAACCGTCTAGGGTTTCCTAGGGCTCCCGTCAAAAAATCTTTGTTTTCCGTCTAATCTTCTTCGTTTTTTCTCCTCTTTCTCGAGGCTTTGCTCACGACTTTGATCGTGAGTTGGGTTTCGCGGTTTTTGTTTTTGTTTTGCTTTATTTTCGTGTGCAGGTGCTAATAGAGAGCGGATCGCAGGGCCATCATCGGGACGGGAAAGAACCTATGGGGACGAATGAAGGGTTATTTGAATGGGAGGATGAGGGTACTACGGTGGTCGAGGAGGAGAAGATACTGCTTGTTGGGAAATTGTGGGCGACAAGGGCAATAAACGTTAAAGCTGCTATTGACACAATGATAAAACTTTGGAATCCGACGAAGCCTATTGCGGGGAATGTAGTTGACTCGAAGGACAAAACTTTCATCTTTCGATTTGGGACTGAGAAGGATAGGGCGAAAGTGCTCGAAGGGCAGCCATGGCACTTCGACAAATTCATGTGGTGTTTCGACGTGCCAAATCAATCGGGTAAAGTTTCTGATGCTTCTCTCAATTTATTTCCCATCTGGACGAGAATATATGACCTTCCTATTGCGGGGCGCACTAGTCATTTGAATGCTCAACGGTTGGGTAACTGCCTGGGGACGTTTATGAGGTTCGAACACGGCCCTAACCCTGAACTCGATAGGGCTATTAGGGTGCGGGTGTTGTATGATATCCGGGTACCTTTGAAGGCTGAGCTTCCTATTAAAGTTCGAGATGGCCGCACTATTAACTTTAACGTTAAATACGAAAGATTGCCGACTTACTGTTATGGGTGCGGACTGATCGGACATGGGGAGAAGGACTGCGAAAATGGTCCGTATGAGGAGGAAGATTTGAAGTTTGGGGAGTGGCTTCGAGCTACACCATGGAAAGTGGTGAAAACGTATAAGGAGGGTTCTACTAGTAGAGCTGCTAGGGATTTGAGATCGAGTTTTGATGAGGCTAGTAAAAAAGATTCGGAGGAGGCCATCTCGAATATGATTGCGAAATTGGAGAACATTGCCCTGAATTTTCGCTTTAAGAAGAATGAGCAGAGTGGTACGAAGGAGAACAAAGATTCTATGGGAGAAAGGGTGAGCCAAGGTGAGGGTCTGTCATACCGGACCCAACATGGAAGTGGGGTTGGCCAGAGTGAGACTGATCAGGGGAAGAATACGGGTAGTGAGCAGCAGGGACAGAAGGAGGGAGAGGTACAAAGGAACTGTGTTTTGGAGGAATTAACCTCCACGGGAGAGATAAGGATGGAGGATAGGTGTGGGGAGTCCATGAGTGACCATGTTGTTGGGATTGGTGTAGGGACGAGAGAACAAACAATGGGAGGGAAGAGGTGCTGGACGAAGCTGGGGCGACCAGGAGATGAGCAAGGGTCAAGGGCTGAGGGGAGAATGATTGACGGGAGGATGACGGAGGGCAAAAGCGAGTTGGTGAAGCGGAGGAGAGAGGAACAGGATGTTGAGTGGGGGCAGAAGAAGTCGAAGCAAACTCACGACGGGGGCGTCATTATACCTGAGGCGGAGGTTGACGGAGATCAACCCCGCCGGGCCCAATGAATATCCTAAGCATTAACTGTCGGGGCTTGGGCAACCCCGACACGGTGTTAGCTCTCCGGGCTCTGGTACGGAGAGAGGCCCCGGCCATTCTATTTTTATGTGAGACTAAGTTGAGTGGTCGTGAACTACGGAGGGTCAGGGAGAGGTTTGATGAGTTTTATGGTATAGAAGTAGATAGCGTAGGAAGATCGGGTGGTTTGGCAATGCTATGGAAGAAGGAGATTGACTGTACCTTTATGTTTGCGTCCAATCATCATATGGATTTCAGGGTGAAAGGCGAGGAAGGGGAATGGAGAATTACGGGTTTTTATGGATGGCCTGTCACAGCGGATATACACCTTTCATGGGAGCTCCTTCGTCTATTGAGTAGGCAGTCTCATTTGCCTTGGGTTTGTATCGGTGATTTTAATGAAATTCTCTTCTCAACTGAGATGAAGGGGGGCAGCAGACCACAATGGCAGATGAACAATTTCCGTGCAGCTGTTGATGAGTGTGGATTGCGAGATACGCCGTGGAAAGGGTATAATTTCTCGTGGGATAATGGTCAAGTGGGAGATGCTAACCGACAATGTATGCTCGATAGAGCTTTGTGTTCGTCCTCTTGGACGGATATGTTTCCATATGCTCGGCTTATGTATCTTAATAGAGAGTGGTCCGATCATGCGCCGATTAAGCTTGTCTTGAACAGTAGAGCGGAAGGAGTGAAGGGGAGTAGATGCTTTAGGTTCGAACAAATTTGGGTCGGTGAGGAAGGGTGCGTTGAGGCCGTGGAAAGGGGAGTGGAGCGTGGGAGGGGGAGTCTTGTCGATACTTTGGAGGAATGTGATTTTGAATTGCGGAAATGGAAGGGCGTGAATATTAATAAAATTAGCCGAGGAATTGTGAATAGACAAAAGCAGCTAGGCAGATTGGATACGTTGGGGAGGACAGCTGCAAACGTTCAGCAGCGGCGGAAATTGGTGGCCGATATTGCAAAATTAAGACGTCAAGAGGAGCAATACTGGAGACAACGATCGCGAGCTCTCTGGCTTAAGGATGGGGATAAGAACACTAAATTCTTTAATACAAGAGCTGGGGAACGGAAAAAGAAGAACTTCATTGCTAAATTAATAGATGACGAGGGAGTAGTGAGGAATGGGGATGTGGCTGTGGGTCGTGTTGCGAACAATTACTTTCATCAGCTGTTCTCGACGGATAATCCGGTTATCGAGGAGGATGTTTTGGAGGGGGTTAGGCAACGGGTCACGGATGAGATGAATGAGACACTACAGCGCGATTATAGCGAAGAAGAAGTGATTGATGCGCTGAACCAAATGCATCCACTAAAGGCTCCGGGTCCAGATGGAATGAATGGGTTATTTTATCAAACTTACTGGAGTACTATTGGACCAGTTGTGACGGAGACGGTCCTAGCAATTCTCAGAGGGGAGAGATCGCCTGGTGAGCTGAACAAAACAAACATTGTACTAATCCCCAAGAAAAAAGCTCCTGACAAGATCCGTGATTTTAGACCGATTAGTCTATGTAACGTGGTGTATAAACTAGTATCCAAAGTACTTGCAAATCGGCTGAAGACTTTCCTCGGGGAGATAGTATCCGAAAATCAAAGTGCCTTCACCCCCGGACGAGCTATTTCGGATAACGTTATGATTGCATTTGAAGTTTTCCATTACATGAAAAACTTGAGGAGTACCGAGGGGTTTATGGCCCTTAAGCTTGACATGGCGAAAGCCTATGACAGAGTTGAATGGCGATTTTTGAAGAGGATCTTGATCACAATGGGTTTTGATAGTAGCTGGGTTTCGCGGGTCATGGCCTGTGTTACCTCGGTGTCTTTCTCCGTTCTCATTAATGGTATGCCGACAGAGGAATTTAGACCATCTCGGGGTTTGCGACAAGGGGACCCTCTTTCACCCTACCTCTTTATTCTGTGTGCTGAGGTATTATCGAGTTTAATGAGGCGGGCTGTGGAGGTCGGAAGTTTGCACGGTGTCCGGGTAGCTGCTAATGCCCCCCCTATATCGCATCTTTTATTTGCTGATGATAGTATCTTTTTTATGAGAGCGAATATGGAGGAAGCTGAAGCGGTGAAGGCTATCTTACAACGGTATGAACTGTTGGGGTTCGTGTCCTTAACAGTTAGTGCAAGGACTTATAAATCTCTAAAAGGATCAAAGGGCATACTTTTGGTATTATTATCAGTTGATCCACGTTTATCAATAACGGTTGGCTTGCTAGATAAGTTTAACGTTATTGTCATACAGATGGCGGTGATCAACTGGTCCCTAAAAGTCACACCTATAGGATACGTTTGAGAGATGTGACAAGATGAAAATACAAAGATCATGTAGATGCCAATTTTGACTAACCAGTTAGTCCGAGTTATTTGACTAGTAATTAGTCAAAATGTGATGTTGAGATATTATATTTAATACGGATTAAATAAAATGGGCTAAGGCGAATTAAACGGTTAATTCGCAAATTAAATATAAACGGTTATATTTAATTGATGTATATTGAATAAATTATACAATATCGTCTTTGTCGGACATGTATTAATAATTCAACTAACCCGTATTATTAGTTGATATTTTAATAGCCGATAACCGATGACGATTTATAATGAAAATCGCGTCATATACATTTTAGCTGAATTGGTCGAACTACGAGTTAAAAAGAAGGAGGAAGTGAAAGCCCACTCCCTCCCCTAGGGCTCTCGGTTTGGCCGAACCAAACAAAAGGAGAGACTCCCTCTCCTTTTGACCTAGACAATTTCATTTGACAGAAAACTAGGGTTTTGGAGATCATTTCTCTCTGAAACCTAGATCTCACATCGGTAAAACCTCACAATAGCTTTCTCAATATTGCAAGTCAATTAGAAAGCATTTCTAGCACAAGGGCATAGTCTCAGACGGTCTTGGGTGCAACAATTAGGAGGAAATCTCCATTGATTTCTGTTCTTTACGCCGCACTACAAAGGACCCGAGGTTGATTCTTAATCCTTATTGTTTCTTTGTTGTTTTTCGTTTATGACAATATTTCACATGCTAAATTTACGTTATAATCCTAAATTTAGAGGGTCTTATACGGATATTACCCCACAAGTGGTATCAGAGCGAGGCCACGTAAATTTTCATTGTGATTTTTCATCAAACGATCTTGAAACGATTTTTATTGTCTTGAAATTCGTGCGGCAGCAGCGTTTTTTATCCTCTCGGCAGGAATTTTTTGGCTGTTGCAAATTTTTGAAACCGTGACATGTTTTACACGGTTAATTCATCTTGTTTTTCAATTTGTTTTTATGCATATTGTTGTTTTATACGGAGATTATAACAATATGTCAAGTTTTGTAAAATTGTAAAATTGTTTTGATGCGGTTTTGATCAAAATTGCAGTAGGTTTTGTTTTGTCAAACTGTTTCACGAGGGTTTTGCATTTCCAGAAATTTTTGTACTCGATCGAGCATGTTTTTAATCGATCGAGTGGTTTTTCTGTCTTGTTTTTACTCGATCGAGTCCTTGCTGCACTCGATCGACCACTTTTAAAACCCTGACTGCTCGATCGAGACCTCCTCGTACTCGATCGAACATTTTTGCTAATAAAAGTACTCGATCGACCTCCAGTTTAGTCGATCGAGCACTTTCTGTTTGGCAATCCTCTCGATCGACTAGCAGTTCAGTCGATCGAGCTCTTTTATTCCTCGATCGAGCACTTATGTCCCTGGATCGAGTGATTTTTGGTTTGGCAGCTTTGAAAATTTATTCTTTTGTTTTAAATTTTCTTTTGGCCTTAATATGTACTTTATACGGATATTGTACACTCGCTATGATTGTGAAACGGTTTACACACGTACCATTAAGTTATTTTAAAGCGTATTTAAAGTAACGGATTGTATTAGATTAAAATTAAATTGATAGAAGCGGTTTTATCACATGAATTTTAATCATTAAAAGGTGGTTTGGATAAATTTAACATAATTACGGAATTATGTCACGAATAAATTTGTTTTAGTTGAAGCATTTTCTTTTATCGTTGATTTGAATGCTGTGAATGCTTTATATTTACGTATTTATTTATTTTACAAACGGTTGTAACTTAGTGTGGCCTTAGTAGAACGTGTTACCGTAATGATGGAACACGGTCTTGGTTGTATTTTGAGATCTCGTATCTCCTTTTTGGTTTTTTCACTTGTAATTACAGTTTTTAATTAGAATGTAAATAGGTTTATATTTTGTAATTTTAATTGTAATTTTTGAGAAGACCAAAGATGGAGACCGGATGCTCACTCCCGCTACATGGATCAAGATGGAACATCAAGACAAGCTTCTCGGGTCCAACGGTGGATTCCAGAGTTGTTTTATGATCTTTTTATTAGGATAGGCCACACTAGGAATTTTTATTTACGTATTGCATTCTTTTATTTATTTTTTCGCAACGATAATATGCATCATATTCCGCCTAAAAACCAAACCACCTATTTATTGCATGAAAACTGACACATATAGAGGTCACGAGTTAGTTTTCTTTGACATTCTTATGTCACATGATTTTAAGCCATCACCCAAATTAATTCATTCACGCAGACGCTAGTTATTCGTTCACTTAAAATGAATTATAATTTTGTTGATGGGATCTTCCTCGTATAAACCAAAATTGAGAACAGTCTTTATAGGTCAAACTCCAATGAGTCCCTTCTTCGTCGGTAGGCATAGTATGACCCCTTCTACGTCGGGTAAGTGGAACCGATTGACCTATTTTATCTCAACACTATGGTCACTCGTACGATCCTGTGATTATGGTGGACTATAGATAGGATTTACGGAAATCTATCGACCAAGAGTTCTTACGGAAGAATTAGCTAAACAGTTGGCTTATCAATTTACAGAAATTGAGTCTTGGGATCACTTGTATCATTCTTGAGGGAGATCAATTATGCAAGTGCGAAAGTCTACATGTTAAAATGAATTTTAAAATAGACTTAAATCACCTCGATGAGTTGCTTATTTCGTTCTTGTTTTTCTTTCTTTTTCAGTGTAGATCACGAACTTTTTAACTGCTAATAACAAATGGTGGTTCTACGAAAACCCAATGCCAAGTGCCACATTGGACCGTGAGTCCTGGCTTCGGATCTTCATGAATCGGATGAATCGTCTACTCGATCAAGAATGATGGATCAAACTTCGCGGATTGGGAGGCGGCATTACGGAATCTGCCGCCGACGGAAGCTCAAATATCTATTAGAGCCCATCCCGGCAAACCCAGGTCCCACGGCTAGAGCTGCTGAAATCACCAAGTTTAATGATTTCTGTATGGAAGCGGGTGCGATTAAAAACGTACTCATTTTTGCAATGGAACCCAATTTGCAGAAACGCTTCATAGCCCATGGTGCGAACAAGATTTTCACCACGCTCACCAAGGAATTCTCGAAAGCACCGAGAATCGTGACCTATGAGCATACCACTCGCTTCTTTGATGCGAGACTCCAGAAGGGCCAACCAGTTAGCCCACACATTCTCAGCATGATGAGAATGTCGAGAAGCTGGAGACCTTTGATTGTAAGATCAGCGAGAACATTGTGATCGACCGCATGCTTCACTCACTCCACGATGGTTTTTCGCAATTTAGAGCGAATTACTATATGAATGATTTGAAGAAAAGTCCCCATGAACTGCACTCCCTTCTCGTACAGACCGAGAAGGACATGAAGTTCAGTGGGAGCTTGAAACAGGATGTTCTCGTTGTGACAAACAAAGGGAAAGGTAAGGGCAAAGCTCAGGCAAACCTAGCAAAGAGGTAAACCAAAGTTCAAGAAGTCGGGTTCGGGTAAGAGTGGGCTGGTGAGTCGAGCACCTTATCGGGCGCGACAAAGAGCAAGAATGAAAACATGGAGTGCCATCATTGCCACAAGACTGGGCATTGGAGGCGTACATGTCCTGTTTATCATGAGGACTTAAAGGCAGGTCGTGTTAAACCTGTTGGTATGTCTTCTTTCTCTTCTACTTTTATTCATATGATTGAGATTAACCACGCAAGTTACGGAACTTGGGTACTTGATCCTGGTTGTGGTTCTCATCTGTGTAATCATGTGCGGGGCTCGAAACATCGAACCCCTCGTAAAGGGTGAGGTGGACTGCGTGTCGGGAATGGAGCACGAGTGGCTGCCGTCTCAAGGGGAACATATGTGATCCAGCTTCCTAGCGGATTTGAGTTATTTTTATATAATTGCTATTATGTACCCAGATCTTTCAAAAACATTATTTCGGCCGCACTTGACAAACTTGGATTTTCATTTGTAATAGAGAATAATACTTGCATTTTCTCATTACACGATATGATTTATGGCAAGGCAGTCTCCATGAACGGAATTTATGTTTTAGATCGGACCACCGAAATATTACACGTAATGAATAAAAAGTTAAAGGTTGGTGACAAAGATCAAACGTATCTATGGCACCTGCCGTATGGGACACATTAATGAGAAACGCGTTAAACAACTCATCAAGAATGGAGCTATCTCGGCCTTTGATTTTCAATCATTTGGCACGTGTGAATCATGTCTCATCGGTAAGATGACTCGAATTTCCTTCAAAGGTGTTGGAATGCGCGCTGCTGACCTATTAGGGCTCATACACACGGATGTATGTGGTCCTATGTCAATCACCGCACGAGAAGGCTATAGGTATTTCATCACTTTCACGGATGATTTAAGTAGATATGGCTATGTCTACTTAATGAAGCACAAAAGTGAATCCTTTGAGAAATTCAAGGAATACCAGAATAGGGTACAGAACCTATTGGGTAGAAAGATTAAAACACTGCGTTCGGATCGTGGTGGCGAGTATCTTTCTCACGGGTTTGATCAACACCTAAAGGACTGTGGGATTGCCCTACAGTTAACTCCACCTGGAACACCTCAGCAAGAATGGTGTGTCCGAACGGAGAAATCGAACACTACTTGATATGGTTCGATCCATGATGAGTCACACCTGTGTTGCCGACTCATTGTGGGGTTATGCTCTTTTGTCACCGCTCTAATACTTAACCGAAGTCTGTCTAAAGTCTGTTGACAAGACTCCATATGAACTATGGAAGGAACGGTCCCTAACTTGTCCTTTATACGGGTTTGGGGCTGCGAGGCTTATGTCAAGTGGAGACACGAGGATAAGCTCGGCCCGCGATCGGTCAAGACATACTTTATAGGTTATCCTAAAGGAACACTTGGTCATTACTTCTATTCGCCAACCGAACAACGTGTTTTTGTTGCGGCTAGTGCGACATTCTTAGAGAAGGAATTTCTCGAGAATGCAAAGAGTGATAGAACCTTCGAACTATCGGAGATTCCAGAACCAAGTACCGAGCAATCATTGGAGGAATCTATTCCTTCAATCCCATTGCATGTAAACATTCTGAGGAACCTAGGAGGTCGGGTAGAGTCTCTATTCCTCCGGACAGATACATTGGTATGGTCGAGGAACATGACATAGATGACATTCTACTCTTAACGAGTAGTGAACCCGCAACCTATAAAGGTGCCATGACTAGTTCTGACTCAAAGCTATGGCTTGAGGCCATGCAATCCGAGATGGACTCCATGTATGAGAACAACGTGTGGGATCTTGTTGACTTACCTGCTAAGGTTCGTCCCCTTCAATGCAAATGGCTTTACAAGATAAAGCATTCTGTGGAAGGTCAACAAGATACCTACAAAGCACGACTAGTTGCTAAAGGTTTCACCCAAGTGCCAGGTTTGCACTACGATGAAATTTTTGCACCCGTAGTCATCTTTGCGTTCCATTCGGATTATCTTAGCGATTGCCGCTTTTCATGACTATGAAATTTGGCAAATGGACGTGAAAACCGCCTTCTTAAACGGCTTTTTGGAGGAAGAGTTGTACATGGTACAACCCGAAGGTTTCATCGATCCAGAACATCCTAAGAAAGTATGCAAGCTTAAGCGTTCGATTTATGGACTTAAGCAAGCATCGAGGAGTTGGAATCATCGCTTCGACCAAGTGATAAAAGAAAATGGATTCACTCGATCGGTCGAGGAACCATGTCTATATATCAAGTCGAGTGGGATCAAGATTGTCTTCCTAATATTGTATGTTGACGACATACTCCTGATTGGGAATGACATACCTCTCTTAACTTCGGTGAAAGTATGGTTGAAAAACCATTTCCAGATGAAAGATCTGGGAGAGGCACAAAGAATTCTAGGCATCCGTATCTATCGAGATAGATCACGTCGGATGTTATCTCTCAGTCAGGAGTCTTACATAGACAAAGTCCTAGAGAGATTCAGCATGACTAACTCCAAGAAGGGGTTTCTTCCTATGGCTCCAGGGGTGCATTTGAGCAAGTCTCAGGCACCAGAGACACCGGAAGAAAAAGAGCGCATGACACGGATTCCTTATGCTTCGGCTATAGGATCAATCATGTATGCCATGATATGCACACGTCCGGACGTGGCATATGCATTGAGTATGACAAGTCGATTCCAACAGCATCCAGGTGAATCACATTGGCTGGCTGTCAAGAACATTCTTAAGTACCTACGGAGGACTAAAGATTGGGCATTGACTTATGGAGGCGAACAAAAGCTATGCGCAACCGATTCTGTGCAGATGCTAGCTTCCAAACGGATCGTGATGACTCGAAATCTCGGACTGGATTCGTTTTTACTCTTAATGGCGCGCTAGATCATTTGGAAGAGTTCGAAACAAATCACATAGCAGATTCTACGATCGAATCCGAGTACTATGCCGCGTCCGAAGCTACAAAGGAAGCGATATGGATGCGTCAATTCTTACATGGGCTATCTGTAGTGCCTAGTTCGAATGACCCGATCACCATCTATTGCGACAATAGTGGTGCCATCTTCCAAGCTAAGGAGCCAAAGTCTAGCAACAAGTCTAGACATGTACAACGGAAAGCTCATCTAATCCGAGATTACGTGGAGCAAAAGGAAGTAGTGATAGAAAAGATTGCTACAGATGATAACATAGCAAATCCTCTCACTAAAGCATTACGACAAGATAAGCATGAAGGGCACGTTAATTCCATGGGAATTAAACGTGTTCCTAAGTTGTAGTACTCTTTTATGGATTAGATTCATTCTCTTTTGTACTCTATACAACATCATCGTTTTGATATTTATATATTTTGTTTTTCATGTGGAATTGTACGACAATTTTGAACGCCACAAAGTGAACTGAACAAACATTATATTTTTAGTCCTTAATTGCCCACATGAGCTGATAACTCTGGCAATTATTTTGTGACGTTGGTTGATGGTGGGTTCAACGAGCCATAAGTCAACCGGTTGACTGACCAATTACAGAGGCGATTTATACGGATATCTCGTAGGACACCATTGTGACATCGACGTGGAGTCCTAAATGTTTTATAACATTCCGTGCCCGGTCGTGGATAGGACCTCCATGGTGATCCTAAGAGTCGATTCTTTTGACTATCGACTGTCTCTTGAGACTACGGCAGATTTTGGGTGACTTTGGTTTCTTTCTCACGGTCATCCGTAACAGGGGGCCAAGTAGATTTTTTCTGGGTCATTTCATGTCGTGCTTAGATCGGCAGGAGTCGAGTTGAAGGAAATATTCAGCCTTTATCAGTTACTCGATATTTCTCAGGGCCACTCGAGGAGTCAGAATCGAAATGCATGGCCATGCTCGGATACGGATTCGTTTTATCGTTAAGTTACTTTCTAGTCGGAAACCACTCAAGATACGGATCGATTGTAAAATACGACCTTTGCGGATCCGGATCTGCAAATTGTTTTACATTGAGTGGGAGAAATTTTTAAATGAATATGAGAATCGGTTATCGCACATACACTTGTACGGACAAGTGGGAGTTTGTTGGAGCTGTGTCCTCCAGTTAGTGCGGATAACGTCATTGCACATACACTTGTACGGACAAGTGGGAGCTTGTTGGGGTTGGTGTCCTTAACAGTTAGTGCAAGGACTTATAAATCTCTAAAAGGATCAAAGGGCATACTTTTGGTATTATTATCAGTTGATCCACGTTTATCAATAACGGTTGGCTTGCTAGATAAGTTTGACGTTATTGTCATACAGATGGCGGTGATCAACTGGTCCCTAAAAGTCACACCTATAGGATACGTTTGAGAGATGTGTGACAAAGTATGAAAATACGATCATGTAGATGCCAATTTTGACTAACCAGTTAGTCCGAGTTATTTGACTAGTAATTAGTCAAAATGTGATGTTGAGATATTATATTTAATACGGATTAAATAAAATGGGTTAAGGCGAATTAAACGGTTAATTCGCAAATTAAATATAAACGGTTATATTTAATTGATGTATATTGAATAAATTATACAATATCGTCTTTGTCGGACATGTATTAATAATTCAACTAACCCGTATTATTAGTTGATATTTTAATAGCCGATAACCGATGACGATTTATAATGAAAATCGCGTCATATACATTTTAGCTGAATTGGTCGGACTACGAGTTAAAAAGAAGGAGGAAGTGAAAGCCCACTCCCTCCCCTAGGGCTCTCGGTTTGGCCGAACCAAACAAAAGAAGAGACTCCCTCTCCTTTTGACCTAGACAATTTCATTTGTAGAAAAACTAGGGTTTTGGAGATCATTTCTCTCTGAAACCTAGATCTCACATCGGTAAAACCTCACAATAGCTTTCTCAATATTGCAAGTCAATTAGAAAGCATTTCTAGCACAAGGGCATAGTCTCAGACGGTCTTGGGTGCAACAATTAGGAGGAAATCTCCGTTGATTTCTGTTCTTTACGCCGCACTACAAAGGACCCGAGGTTGATTCTTAATCCTTATTGTTTCTTTGTTGTTTTTCGTTTATGACAATATTTCACATGCTAAATTTACGTTATAATCCTAAATTTAGAGGGTCTTATACGGATATTACCCCACATGAACATGCCTCGGGACAACTCGTTAGTCTGGAGAAGACTACTATCTCTTTTAGCAAGGGTGTTCCTATCCAAAAGAGGAACAATCTGGCTACGAGATTGGGAGTGGTGGAAGTTGATGAGCAAGAGCGGTATTTGGGGCTTCCGACTGTTCTGGGTCGCTCCAAAAAAGTTCTAACGGATATTCTAAGGGACAAGTTAACGAAGAGGTTGAACGGTTGGCGAGGGAAAATATTGTCTAGGGCGGGTAGGGAGGTTCTTATAAAGGCTGTGGCCAATTCACTCCCTACCTATGTAATGAGTATTTTTAAAATTCCCGTCAATTTTTGTGAGGAGCTCAGATCCTTGATATCGAGGTTTTGGTGGGGGCATGAGAAGGGGAAGAAGGGAATTAGCTGGGTTTCGTGGCGTAAGTTGTGTCGTTCCAAGAGCCTAGGGGGCATGGGGTTTCGCGATTTTTACTTGTTCAATATGGCACTTATAGGAAAGCAAGTCTGGCGGTTGTTAACTGAACCTAACGGTCTTTGGGCTCAAACGATGCGTGCTAAATACTACCCCGCAGGCGATGTCATGTCTGCTAACCTTGGGCATAATCCGAGTTATACGTGGCGAGGTATTATTGAGGCTCGTGAGGCTTTAAAGCATGGGTGGAGGAAACGTATTGGTGATGGGCTATCGACTCGGGTTTAGGAGGATGCGTGGCTGCCAGAGACTCAAACTGAGCGCATTGTCTCCCCGCGGGTTCAGGGACGAGAAAACATGATGGTTGCTGATCTTATGGGGGTGTAGGGAGAAGGGTGGAATGAGGAGATTTTGAGCACAGTGTTCCTTCCCTTCGAGTGTGTGCGTGTGAAGAACATTCGCCTGAGTCATTCTAGACCGGCTGATTCGTGGTATTGGAAGGAAGAACGGGAGGGGATATATACGGTTCGGTCTGCGTATCGAACATTAGCTGGGGGCCGTGAGGAGCTGGAGATAGGGGGGCTTCAAATTGGGAGCGAGAAAGATGGCTTTGGAATAGGTTATGGAAAGTCCCGGTATGGCCCCGTGTGAAGCTATTCTTTTGGCAACTCTGCAGCGAGGCTCTAGCAACACGAGCGAACATCGCTTCTCGAGTTCGAGGTGAGTCTTCTTTTTGTTCTTTATGTAATAATAATGATGAGTCGAGTCTTCATATTTTTCGAGATTATGCCTTTGCTGAGTGTGTGTGGGAGGGAATCAGTCTTGGGGATGAAGGAAATGGAGGCGGTGGTGTTCGGGACTGGGTCGAGGCTAGATGGCGTGAGCTGGGGTGTCGTGAACACGGGTTATTCATGATAGGGTGTTGGGCCATTTGGGAACACCGTAATAAGGTTGTTTTCGACGAAAGGGAAGTGGATGTTGCGTGGGTCATTCGTAGGGTGAAGGACGTCATGGATGAAATGGAAGGGGGAGGTTTTGGCGGAGATGGGCAGGGAAATGGTAGGCTGGGCAGTGAAAGAGGTGTGGCTAGGGGGGTGTGGGTGGTACCCCCACCGGAGTTTGTCAAGGTCAATGTGGACGCAGGTCTAACGGATGGCGAGGGAATGAGTGTTGGTGTGGTATGTAGGGACGAGAGGGGAGCGGTCCTATGGGGTGTTTCTCTTGTGCAGGAACAACAATGGGACTCACAAATGGCGGAAGCGGTGGCTATTTTGGAAGGAATTAATGAAGCTGCGAAGAGAGGGCATTCCAAGATTGTGATGGAGAGAGATTGTTTGCCGGTCATCGAAAGACTCAAGAAGAAGGATACGGGGCGGAGCATGTTCTCGCTAGTGTTACAGGACATTTTATTTTTATGCAATTCCTTTTCATCTGTTGTTTGGTCGTATACGAGCCGTGAAAACAATAGTGTGGCTCATTATTTAGCGCATCCTTTACCTAGAGTAGTTGGTAGATTTGTGTGGTCGGATGTTTTACCACCGGCTGCGAATAATGCGGTTTGTTTTGATTCTCGTTTAATACAGTAAGGCCCTCGGGCTTTCCCTTCAAAAAAAAAAAAATATGAGAATTACTTAGGGAGATTTATATATAATTTACATTGTTGTCATTTTTAAATGATCTTATAATATAACATTGATTGCATTTATAATTATTACTTCTATATATAACTTCTACTTGTGTTTTAATTAGGCTATTAATTAATAAGTTTTTTATAAAAATAAATTGTAAAACTGATGTAATGCCACATTATTTATGCTTTCGATATACAGTCATGTCAACCGTAGATTAAGGGATTACTATATAGTATGATGATTAAAATATCTTGAGTATATATACTTTGTACTGTATTGAAATCATCATATCTTATCTATATAAATACAGAAACATTTCCAGCAATCCTGTGAAGCCACGTCACCAAATCCAGTTTTTTTTTTTTTCCAAATAGCAGTTGTGGGGCTCATCCATTACTTTACATCTGATTTTTTTTTTTTTGGTTTATGTTGTTTATATTTTGCTTACCTTAGTTTTTATAAACAAAATATTGTATGTAAATAATACGATTCTGAAATTATGCAATACAAAATAATTATACAGTCAGAAGTTTAATTACAATAATTGACAAAAGTAAATATAATTACAACAAATTACAACAATTGGTAATTACAACAAAATATTGTATGTATATTTACTTTTGCCAATTATTGTAATTAAACTTATTGATTTCAATTTAATGTATTCTAATGATTTTAGGATAAAGTATTGTGTTAATAGAATTCAAGTTTATGTAGACTGTAACTATTGCTTGAGACGTCTCACGTACACTATGAGACGACTGCCACAATATGTAATAAAAGAAATTAATCTTTATTAGTAACAATAACTGGACTGTGAAAATGGACCGATTCACGTATAATACCCTCTTACACTATAGTTTGTGTTATGTGGAAAGTGCTTATTTTCATTTTTCTTAAGTGCTAACAAAGAGATAGATCGAGGGAGTTGTAATCCAGTGTTTCGGTAATGTAAATCAATGATATAGTTAAATTATCAACTTATAACGGATATCATTATTCTCAAAGATACAATATATATATGTTCACTCAATTAGGTCGATGGAGTGGTAATCTAGTGTCTTGATCGGGTCCGCTTAAGTTCATATATATTTGAGTTGGTGCACATATGAAATCATTTCAGAGCATATGATATCTTATATATGAGATCTTGAATTTGACTAGAACTTTATTACGAGTATATTAGAGTATTGTGTTTTAGTTTGTTAAGACGGAGCCTATGAGACCATCTTTGATATGAGTAGACTCGACCGTCTCGGCGCATATGAGACCATCTTTGATATAGTATGTTCTTTTTTTTTCTCTCTCGGTGAGATAATATTACTTTTATATATGTAGTTTGATTCATAACAAGTGTAGTATCCCAACCTCTTCATAGTAACTCATATATAAACATCCGACGATAGATGTTGAGATGTCATGTGTAATTTGGTCGATTTAGCTGTAGAGATATATTTCCATTGATAATAGTAAAAACATTACAATGCCATACTAATTAAATTTTATAAGTCTGTATTATGTGGAAAAAAAAACTTCGTAAAAACTTGAGGGTAAACACGGATATTGGTCAATCGGGTCGAGTTAGAGTGTAATGTATTTTCGGGTTAAGTACGGTTGATTCATTTGATGTTGGGTCTGATTCCAGTTTGTTTTTATGAGTCATTTTGGCCCCTTGGGGCAGACCAATTCAAGTTAGATTATTTCACGGCAATGGAGTAGAAGTGATTTTTTTCGTTAATTGGCAAAACCCCTTTTCTAAATTAGGGTTAGTAATTGATTTTCTATTTTTATATAAGTTATATCAACTGTAATGCTAAATTAATTATTTCAAGGCATTTTAAGCCCATTTAGATTACTTTTTATAAATATAATATATAATACCAACTATCATTAATTCCTCTTACCTATGAGGTGAATGCAAGGTAAGTTTGCCTAACATCTATTTATATTTCTTAGAACATTTATAGGTAGATAAAAAACTAATAAATTTTTTTTGTTCATTTTCCAAGGTGTTGCTCTTAACGAGAAATATGCGCCTTGATTTGGGAAGGTCTGATATCGAGTTGAAGAGTTTTGAAAATTTGATGGATGGATAAGAAGGTTGGAGAAGGTATAATAGAAGGAATGAGTGGGGTGAAAAAGACGATTTACATTTTGACATTGAAAGGTAATGAGTAAATAAAGTGTCAGCTGATAAGTCCATTTTATATAGACTTTATCTCCTTCTTTTAGTTCTAATATATTTGACATTATGCACTAACCTTAGTGATTTTGAGCTAATATTGTATTTCTAGTTGCATTTGCACGTTCTATCATATTTTGTAGGTACTTAAGCTTTAAAGAGCTTAATTCCACATATTTACAAGCACTAGGATACAAAGCTAAGTTGAAGAGAAGAATGGACCAATAATGAAGTAAAGCATGGACTTGCATGAGCAAATGTGGTGGATTAATTTGAGAAATGCACAACACAAGTCAAGAAATGAGCCCAAGTATAAAATCAAGTGTTAAAGCCCAAGTAGAAGAAGATGGGAGAATGCCTTGGATGCTCATCTTAAGATGCTCTTTGGATGCTAATTGTGCAATTAAGAAGGAGTTGATGGCCAACATGGAATTCTCTAGGCAATTACTCAAGTAATTAAGAGAAAATATTTGGGGTTGACCCCTTGTATTTGCTCTAAATTTTACTCCCTCATTTCCTATATAAAGGGTGTAGACTTCACCAATTTACACACACCATTCACATACACAATTTCTCATAATTCTCTCTAAATTTAGTAGTTAGTTTAGATTATCTCTTAGTTTAGTTTAGTTTAGATTTTATTTATGTTATTTACATTTTCCATTTACATTTCAAGTTATAAAACAATTCACATTTATAAGTTATTTATATTACAATTGTTGTTCTTCCATTTTCATTTCCATTTCCATATTGCAAGGTTATTTCTATTTACATTTCCATTATGTTTATCATTTTATTTGTCATTAGTTTAGTTTGCATTTACATTATGTTAGAGTAGTTTACTTTGTCTAGGGAATGAAGGGAGCCATGCATAAAAAGTATTTGTAACATGATAAACGAGGATGATATAATTTTGTCTAATTGTTTCTATCACATGTTTGCACCTCAACGTTTAATCTTTGTTTAAAGGCCTTATTCAACGATTAAGTTTGTTCATTCGTTCTAAAGTCGAGAGGCACGGAATTGAATTAGACTAAGCATGTGTAGTAGGACGACCTAGTCATGGACGAGAGTTTCTCTAGGACCTGGTCTATGGTTGACACTAATACCGTAAGGTGGGTGTCTGTAAGCCTAAACAATTACTCCCTCCCATCAAAACAAAAGGTTACATTTGACTTTATTACGCTTGCCGAGGCACGTTTTATAACGTGAATATATTTAGTTATACATTATTAAAAATTATAAAAAACTTGATATTCTTATAGCATTCATAACGATGAATCAAACAAGATCTCGCATGACTATGTTTTCTCTTATACATTACTAATAATACCAAAGATACTCTACAATTATGAATAGTGCCAAAAAGTCAAATGTAACCTTTGGTTTGGATGAGAGGGAGTAACATTTATCAACTCCTATGTTTAATATGAGCATTTACATAATTTACATGTGTGACCCGACCTCCCTAGATTATTTCTTTATCATTATTGTTTTCTTCCATAATCCAACCAACCAATCAACAAACGTTAATCTACCAAGATAAAATTCACTCCATAACAACTAATTAACAACTCCTGTCTCTTTGTGGTTCGACCCCTACGTACTACATTAATTTGTGTCTAGGGTATAAATATTATTTTTGCATAGGTGTGCGATAGCCTATCATCAGCAAAAAATATACTTTATCCATTTTAGTTTTATTGTTCAATCTTCTCATTTTTAATATCTCAAATTAACCGTATTGCATGACAAAATGATTTACAATATTGAGAGGCAAGTGTTAAGATGACTCAATAAACAAAATACAAAGTTAAGTATTTGGAAATTAGAAAAGCGAATGAATGGGAGGTGTTGATAGTGGGATGTCGTGATAGAGGATCCGAGGGGTCGCGATGGGTGGATAATTATGGGGTGGGAATCAGACAAGTTTACGAGAAGGGCTTGGGGTCCCGAATGAGGTGGGGCTGGGATGGTGATCATGTTGGAGGTACAGGGAAACGTAGGGGATGGTTGGAGCAAGAGGGGGCATGGTTGTTGGAGGACGTAGTATAGGATATGGTTTGCAAGGTGGTGGTTAAGTGTGGGTGGGGGGGAGGGGGGGGGGCTGCTGAGATATATAGGGGTTGAGAGGGACATCTTGGTCTGAGGAATTGGGTGTGGTCACTATTGCGGACGAGTATAGAGCTGGTGGGTCTCGACGTAGTCGGTTAATGATGACAAACGCTGCTTTGAGACGTCCTTGCGATGGTGAGTGAGAGAGGAAATGAGAGAAGGGGTAGAGAATTGAGAGAGCAAATAAGAGGGGTAATATGATCAAAAGTGTACAAAAATGAGTAAAATTAATCGCTTATTGCGTAAATAAACAGGTTATAAAATCTACAATAATTTTATATCCACTTTTTTTATTTCACCTCTCATAACTCATAAGTTAAAAAGTTGAGGAAAAAATGCAGAATACTTCTAATAAAACTAAGCAACATAAACTTATCAAAAATATAGGGTTAGACAAAGTACTTCTAAAATTTAATTTTTTACTAAATCCAAAAATTACGCAAGTTTTTACTTTCAATAAAACTTTTCGTCGTCACCCGTGTAATGCACGGGTTCAAAAACTAGTAGTAGTACAATCCCGTACACTTCTTTCAATCTTTCTTGAGATATAATAAAATCATTAGTCTAGATCCCGCGTAATGCATAAATGGTATATATAACATTTTTACTTTTTTATTACTTATTTCAAATTGAAATTGAAAGCAGTACATAATTACTTATTACATTCATATTTCAAATTGAAATTGAAAGCAGTACATAATTACTTATTACTTATTCGGATGCGGCTGAAATTAGAGCTCGTAGAAAACCAACATCCAAGCATAATAGCTCAAATTACATTATTCTTGGTTAACCGGCCAGTTTATCATAAAACCGCTTTATACATGACTAATTTTATTTTATTTTATTTTTTGATAAGTAAGAAAATTAGGTTGATCCTCTAGGTAGGACTAACCTATCTCATCCTTTCGAATGACTGAGGTAAATTGAAGACACCGACTTTCAAACCACCTCAAATTTATACACGACTAATTAATTTAACGAACTTCTTCATAGCCGAGCTTGGTAAACAAATCGGCACCAACACCCCTAACTCCATAAAGGGCTTACAAGGTGTAAAACGAGAAATATAACCCATATTCGGGTGGAAGTCGCTGCCTTTTAGGTGACCACCATAAACGGGTTGACCCAAACCGAAATCTAAACAATTAAGCCCTAATCGTGAATGATCAGTCACCAGAAGTCTGTCAAACTTTTTAGCATCGTCCCTCGCTAGCCTACCTTCCTCTAATGTACGAAAAGCCAATGACCTTAAGTATTCCTCAGTGAAAATGTCTTTAGCTTTTTTAACAAGATCGACAGAGTAATTAAAAGGGTTTTCGGAGAGCTCGGTTGTCGTAGCTTGAGCTGTTGGGGTGGCAATGACATTGCCGTAATATCCTTTAGGTAATGGAGGATTGTATTTTGACCGGACGTTCATGGCGAACGCTACTTTAACTCTACTCTCTTGATCAGAGTCATTGTACATCGCCATGGATCGACATCGCCATGTGTGGGCGAGGATGAGCTCGAAAGTCGATGATGTTTGAACTGATTGTTGTTGTAGGCTATCTATTTCAGCTGACCCTGAGTAACAAAACATCGACGATTTTATAATAACAATCGTCCAAAATAAACGGGATATTCTCTCGTATACCCCTGAACTTTTCCGTTGCAAAAAAACTTTTGACATCAATAAGGCTTTAAACTAACTGAAAAGGTAACGAAACCTGAAAAAGTAGCTGATTATATAAAAAAAATGTTTGGCAAATTAACTGAAAAGCTAATTGATTTTTGATGAAATAACGTAAAAAAATATGATAATTATTTAATAATATAGATTTAAGGGGTAAAAACGGAAATCAAATCAAAGCAAGTACCTGAAATCTCAAATGCTACTCTAAGTAGGATTTCATTTCAGGTAGCTTATTTGGTTAAATAAGCTATTTGCCAAACAGTGAGGATCATCTGTCCCACATTTGTGTCCCATTGTGTGTGCCACACCACTTACATTTCAAAACATCACTTGTGATAAAATAAAATATTACAATATATATACTAATTTGTTGAGGTGTTAGAAGCTAAGTGGTGTGACACTAAATGGGACAGAGGATCATCACTACTTCCAAACGTAACAAAAAAAATAAGGCACTTAAAATTTTGGTCAAATAAGTTACTTTGACCAAATCAGGTACCTGAAATGTCTTACCAAACAGAGCCTAACTCTTGGTTACAAGTTCAGAATACGATAAACCTTTTTTTTCCAAATTGACCTTCTTTAAGAGGTATTCAGTTTGAAAAAGAATTCACCGACGTCTCAATTCGTAGTCGGGAATTATGGTCGGTCAAAGTTTATTCGTTAAAAAAGTTTTGACCAACCATAACTACCGGTTACGAATTCAAAAAGCGGTGAATTTTTTTTCAAATTCAAGGCCTTGACGAGATAATTGGTTTGAAAAAAAATTATCGGTTTCTGAACTCGTAACAGAGAATTATTGTCGGTTGTTTTTCGTGAAAAACGAGCGGTGCACCTTAGAAAACGAAAAGGTTTAAGGGTATATAAGAGAATATCCCAAAATAAATAATAACATACTGTCATAAAATGATCGAAAATTATATATTAAACTCACCAAAAAAGAAACATTTGTTAACCAAGTCATTAGGTGGAGAAGGTGTATCAGTAGACTCGGAGATTTTAGAACGAACATCTTCGTGCCTTTTATGGGACGAGTTTATTGGAGCGCTATTAAGAAGGTGGCGCATCCACACGGGAGAGATCGATGGATGTTGAGCACCGCGAGCAAACTCACCTACTGCGTTCAAGAAATGTAGCAATCCAACCCCATCTGTCATGGTGTGGTTCATACGAATTGCAAATATAAACCCTCCACATTTCAATCGAGTCACCTGTTTTCAAAATGGAAAAAAAACCATGTAGTGGCGGCCGCGCCAAGATTTGAACCCAGCGGGGTAAACAAATAATAGTTTAATTTAAGAAAAACAAGAAAAAAATGGAAACTTTTAACTTAAAAACTTCGTATTTTTCATCTACGTGCTAGCGCGCATGCTAGCCCTCTTAACTCCACCACTGAAATTACTCCCTCAGTCACATTCATTTGTTATGTTGTTATGATGTACTATGAAGTAAAATACATCTATTAGAAAGGATATATGATTAGAGATATATATTAGGGAAATATTGTTAGGAGTATATTATAAGTATCATAATATCTCCGAAATATTCTAAAAATTTTACGAGTCATTGTACTATAAATACGGTGACCTCCATATTTATTAGAGAGTAGATTATAAGTATCATAATATCTCCGAAATATTCTAAAAAATTTACGAGTCATTGTACTATAAATACAGTGACCTCCATATTTATTAGAGAGTAGATTATAAGTATCATAATATCTCCGAAATATTCTAAAAATTTTACGAGTCATTGTACTATAAATACGGTGACCTAGTCGGATAGCTTACTATGTATTGTTTACAATAATGTAAGTTATTCAACCTTCTGTCAAAAAAAAAAAAATAGAGAGTAGATATAATTAGAGATGTATTAGGGAAATATTGTTACTGTATTTATATTACAATGACTCGTAATATTTATTTCGGAGATATTATGATCATACTCATACTATAAATACGGTGACATATTTCCCCCCGCATAGTCGTTCAAACGGAGACTAACAGAATCAAGGCACAAACTCAACATACTCGACTCATTATCGACTGGTTTAAGAGGCCGACTAGAAAATATACCTGAATAAGAGCCAAAGGCGAGTGCAATATTCCACTAGAGCCAGGAACATCATAAAGAAGCTCATCGGAACAAGGAAAAGGAGGGTGAATAGGTTCACCAAAGTCATCGAGAGTGACGTCAGCATCGGCCTCAATAAAGAGAACACCTTCCCCATTACACTCAACCTCCAACTTCCCTTCCCTTGTTTCCCTCAATCGACCCGCTAGAGGATAGTAAGGCACCAACGCCTTCGCTATCCCGTCTTTGATCACCTTTACCGGGTCTGATCCACTTAATACATACGGGTTTAAATTTTTGCTAGGGTTTTTGAATAACATGATTAGCGGGGTTTGCATACGAATGACATTATCTAAGTCTGATAATTCCTTAGACTCGTATGGCGTGGCCTTCGCAGGGCGTATTAGCTCTGGCGCTTGCCTCGTCACCTTGAATGTTAAGGACATGTTTGTGCCATTGATTTCAGTCATTTTTTTAAGGTCACTGTTTTGTGTCTCTGGTGCAATTTTTTTGGGCACTAAGAACTATCTTATTTATAGCCATAAATTCCTGGTTAATTAAGATTTAAGTCTGTTCTCAATTAAAACGATATTGACAATCGATTTGAGTAAAGTAAAAATAAAAGGACGATTTTGCGAAGTCTTAATTTAAAACAGTCTCAATTCAAGCAGGACCTACCAATGTTGTTAGGATCGGGATCCTACTTTGGATTGATGAGCTTTCTGGGATCGGATCGTGAAATCGTAAGATCCTACAAGTTAACTAAAATACATAATTGTATTATTAAAATAGGTTAAAATCTCGTTTTTTTTTTTTTTTTTTTTTTTTTTTTTTTTTTTGATGATGAGGGGGTTGAATCCCCCGGGTCCATGCATTCCCGCACCACCACATGGACCATGTAAGCCACTCCCCTCGGGGGCTGCAGTGGTCAAGTGATCATCGCCCCAGCTGGTAGTCGAATCCGGGACCTCTCAACTCCTGCATTGCAAGCTTCAAGGTTTAACCCGGCTACCGCTTGACTAAATCATAATATCCTACAAGTTAACTAAAATACATAATTGTGTTATTAAAATAGGTTAAAATCTCGTACTTTTTTTAAAAAAAAAAAAAAGAAAAGAAAATCAAATCTCGTACCAAAGAAAAAAAAAATCTCGTACTTAAATCTCAAAATACTATTATCTTAGCATGTGCTTACGAATTATTTAGTAACTGAAAAAATTGAAATGTTAATAATGTGGGTCGGGTGGTATAATCGTAGGATCGTACAATCGGGTTAAGATTCTACTTTAAAAAAAAATCGACATAAGTTAAATCGGAAGATCTTACAAAATTAAGATCTTACCTACAATCCGGATGGGGAGTTTAACAACAATGGGACCTACTCATTTATAATTGGAGAAATTTCTTATATACAATTATCTTCTAATCATCAAAGTCATTCATCATTATATTCATAGCTCCATTATGTTGACTAAGATTGCCACAACGTATCGTCTCATATTTATCTTTCGATGTTTGATGACCTCCTAAACTCAATGTACCGGATTTACGGATACCAAGCTCACGAGTTACGACTTACGACACCTTGAGGACACGCCATTTTGCAGCTACATTTTATAATGATTAGTGGTCATTGTTGTTAAGTCTTCCTTAAGACGGTCTTAACTTAAGACAGGAAAATATCAATGTACACGCTATCACCGGTGGCCACTGGGCGCATACCGTTGCCGGTAGTCCGTGTCCATGCGTTGTAGCCGTCGCACATTGGTGTTCTCCCAATACCTATCTCTCTCTTCTAAATTAGTTTAATTAGGGTTGTCTTTGAAATGAGAGGGGTAAAGTCGAAAAAGACGAAAAATTAGTGCGGGATTTAGTAAAATAGTGTGCTGGATTTAGCAAGTCCCTTGAATTATTGTCACTTTTTAACACTAAACAGATGGTAACATTTTATCATGGAATATTTACATTTTATCGTGAAATTTTCAAATTTTCTGTCTTAATTTCAGACAGAAAAGACCGATCTGAAATGAGAATTTGTCAAATATGCAAGAAAAGGGTTAGAACTTATTAAGACTCACCAAAGAAGAATGACTTGTGAACCATGGGACGGATGTCATTAGACTCGTCGCACACACTAAGGTGTCTACCGTGGGACGAATGTGGAGTACTAAGAAGGTGACGCATCCAGACAGGTGAAATCGATGGGTGTTTGGGCTTCATTTGATAGCTCAAGTACCGCGTTTAAGAATGGTACTAATCTAATCCCACGCCCGTCATTGTGTGATTTAGTCGAGGATGTAGTTTTAATTACCTCGCAAGTGAACGAGATTCGTTGCACTAATTGAGGGTCGAATCCACAAGGAGCATGGGTGAGTATTAATCGTTTTAATTCTTATGTATAGCTAAGTCAAACAACACATTGAGTGGTTGATTATCTAATTAAACTAGAGTAAATAACAAGTAAATGAAATTAACTAATGCAAATACTAAAGGATAAAAGCAAGTTAATAAGATGCAGTTTTACTCGATTAAATTAAAGCCTAGGGCACGATTAAGGCATTAATTAAGCTACCAACATTCGTAATCACCATATTAGTTCCGTCAATTAGTCATCTTGATTAAGCTACCAACATTCGTAATCACCAACCTTTCACGTAACCTAATTAAACTCGTATTTGCCCAACTCATTCGTCAATTAGTCATCTTGATTAAGCTGTCAACTCGATTAAGGCATTAAGCTACCAACATACTCGCACGTTCACCACCACAACAACAACAACAACAACAGAACCTTAGTTCCAAAATGATTTAGGGTCGACTGACATGAATCGTCATGTTATCTTGCATAGGTTACTACGTTTTGCTTTGATGGCCAACCAATGTTGATTTGAATGGAGCATATGGTGCTTGAACAAACAGAAAGTAGTTCTGGTAATAAATTGACAGTAACCAAGGATTCGGGTCGTGTTTAATAATCACAGAGACATTCATTTTAAGCTTATAAAACTGGACTGCACAGTAGTCCACATTTTCACAGCTGCAGTATGTTGACTAAGATTGTGAAAATGCACCTCAAATTTATCTTTCGGTGTTTAGTTTAGCCTCCTGAAACTCGATGTGCCGAAATTACAGATGCCAAGCTTATTTTGTAGCTATATTTATTACTTAGGTACGAAAAATTCGGTTTCTGAGAGGGACACAAACTCGGTAGTGTTGCCTGTTGAGTAGCTGCATTCAGTTTGGACTCAAAAATATATAAATAAAAAACGCCGTTGCCGGGGATCGAACCCGGGTCACCCGCGTGACAGGCGGGAATACTCACCACTATACTACAACGACCTTGTTGTTCTCAAAAGCGCTATGTTACGATATAAACCAAACCGTATAAAACACAGAACGAAAAAAGACAGTGATGAGGATCGGAAAATTGAACCCGACGTGAATCGAACACGCAACCTTCTGATCTGGAGTCAGACGCGCTACCATTGCGCCACGGATTCTCTTGTTGTTAACTTACTTTGCTGTTTATTCCTAAGCCGTCTATCTCTTTCGTTTTATTTGCTCACTCCTTATGCACCCTTCTTCTCGTTCAATATTTATCATTGTTTGAAATATGTAACGGAAATTTTAATTAATGATAGGAGTAATTAATTAACTATTGATCGAGATGCAAAAAGTAATAACTAATAACTATGTTAAACTCTTCTTTTAACGGTCACCGTTGATGAGACAGTGTTATGATGAGGGTGGTTTTATAAGTCCTTTAAAAGTTTGAAAGTAATAATTTAAAACTTTACCTATTTTGGAGTACTTCTCTGTTTTGTTGTGAGGTTAATAATAAGATTTTCTCTTGTAAGAATTTTTTTTTGATGAATTCTCTTGTAAGGATTTTGATTCAATTCACTTTGGTGCGAATAAATTTTACTCTTTTAATTTAATTTATTTTTACGAGTAGATAAAATTAGCGGTTTTGTACTTGAGAGAGAGAGAGAGATTTATTAGCCATGGAGATTAAGAATTATATTGTCGTTTGGTACTCCGTCGTGTTCTAAATGTATAAGAATTAGTTTTCTCGTGATTCTGCACATTACATTACATGAATATAAAAACCTAAAGTATTTAATTAAACATCATGAATAACAAATTTCCACACAGATTCTCAATTACCTAGCGCCCCATAAGCAAGTAATTTCGCTCGGCGCCAAATACACCAAACAAGCAATTATCTATGAAATCGTGAGGAAACATGTGTGGCCAAAGGCCACCCATGAACATTAAGACTCCTAATAGTTTATGTATATGTACTTTGTATACAGATAGTTCATGTGCTCATCAGTAAATGAAGAATAGATAATGCAAAAATTATTTCAAGAGCAATAGTACTACCCCTTTGCAACAAAATTTGTTGCTTTGTGACTCGTTTTAAACCAAAAGAAACAGTCCAATGAATGGTTGACAATTGAACGCATTTCATCGCTTTTTGAAGTGTCATACCAGCGGGCCTAACTTTCAAGCCTTATATCTCAAGTTATACTCGTGCAAATCCTTTGATTCTTATGTCATTGGAAAGCTTAAGGTCTTAAATAGATCGTGGATTTTGAATCACCGCAATATCAGCTTTATAGTTTGAGATATGACCGATGCAAACAGCCTATGCGTTTTTGGACAGCTTCTGACCTATCAGCGCTAAAAGTTGAATAACTCGAGATTTATTATTGCTTAAGGGTGATTCTTTTTGGAGGTGAACGTTAACTTCATTAGATTTTCAACGAGCTATCAGGGGCATTGAGATTCATTCGGAGCTAAGAGATATGCCTCCTACAAGATGCGAATGAATTCCTGAGATGTTCTCGAACCCGGTTTTGGTCCATCTTTTATTTTGAGGTCCAAGAGCTTCACAAATGCTTAAGTCATGAAGCCAAAGCCTAGTATGGATTATTTGGATAGTTTTAAGCAACTTTGTCTAGGATCTTTTGTCCTAAAAATGCAGGATTCAAAAAGTAGCTTAAGGACACATTTTGTCTATTAAATTTAGGCTGTTTTAGAGAGTGGGTGCAATGTCGCTTTCAACTTCCTTCTTCTGGCTAAACAAGAGCTGGACACGACTTGAGAGTCCCCCTAAACTCTTGTTATTGAAGATTTGCAGCTGCCAAGGGTCATTCTCCTAAGGCTTACACATCTTATTTGACCTTTTGCAAGCAAACAAATCTGAACTCACTTTATTACTCTTTACTTTATGCATTATTGTTTTCTAGTCTTTGTATTCAGTTTGTGTAAGATAAAATAGTTGTTTGTTGTACTCATTGTAGAGTAATTCGTGGCCCTTAGATGCAGCCTAGATCGAATGGCTAAGATCAAAGCCTTGGTCCCTGTATAAATCAAGCACCTATCCTTGTAACAATCAGATTTGAATGAATTAAAAACACAAGTTATAAGCTTTACTTTCTACTTAAAATCTTCTTTGCTTAGTGCTTGAAGACGTTCCTTTGCTTAGTGCTTGGAGTTGGGTGAACCCTTTGCTTAGTACTTGAGCTAATCCTTAGGCTTAATTTATTGCTTCGTGTTCGGATTAAGTCATATCTTGTTTCTTTCCTTGCATTTCAGTCACTTTAACAACCTGTTTTCGTGTCATTTTCGAGGCTAAAACTTCAACCCTTGAGTTTTAGTCCACCCTTCTCCCATCTCTCACTGTCTCTTACATTTCTCTCGTATCGTCGTGGTCCATCACTTATTAGCCATGGCCAGTCCCAAATGTCCGGTCACGTGTGACCCGATAACATTGTACATCTTAACCATTGTTCTCGGCGATTAATAGCGTAATATTTGCAAAAATTGATTAATAACGTCAATTTTTTTTTTTACTATCGTTAGTTTTGATTAATAATAACGTAAGAGTTGTATAATTCGTCAAATTAATCTGTTTCATTAATTAATAAACTACATTAATTTAATTTCAATTGAGTTGGTTTGCTAACCCCACTACTATCATTGATTAAATTCGTAAGATGTGAAATTGTGCAGCATTGTTCATTCGCTTTCGAAACAACGAAGTCATGAATCTATCTTTACTATTCTCTTACCTTCATCACCAATTGTTAGCTGAAAATCAAGGTTGAGATTAATACGTTTAGACAAGGGAAGAGACTTGCTATTCTCTTACCTTCATCACCAATTCTCTTACCTTCTGGTGAAGTTGTAGGTACGCTGGTGCGTCGTTGGAGTTGAGGGGCACTTCTGGTGCTAGAGGCGATCGCCGATATGAGACGTCGCCGGCGACGCGTGGTTGGCGTGGAGTAGACAGATTGTTTTAGACAAGGGAAGAGACAATTAACTTTGCTATTAAGGAGAGAAAATCTAAAACATGAAACAATTTCACAAAATAATACTATCTTAATAAAAATAATATTTTAAAAAAAATATAAATAATTATGGTATATATAGTAGTAATTTCGGAAAGGAAAATGAGATAGCGACACCTCGTGTTACTCGGTTTGAGTAACACCCATGGCATAATTGTAATTTACTTCATATTTGTGGTTTTTTTTTTAAGTTTTAAAATTATAAATTGATTAATATACAAAAGGGTATTGTTGGAATTTTATGTCAAGCTACAACTACTTAACTGAATACTAAAAATAAGGAGGGTAGTTAAATTGGATTTTATAGATGTGATGCCCTACGAGCTAGGTAGGTTAATTTCCTCTCGATCTATTTGGATCGGACTCGTCAATGGCGTGGTACTTTATGTATACTTGCAAATTTGCAAAACAAAATTTGCACTAATTTAAGTATGAATGTCAACTGGGTAAAGTATGAATGTATATGCATGTGTCGTCCACTTGCCCCAATTCATTCATCTTACATTACTAGTTCATCGTCATTAACAATTGCATGAACTATTTCTATCAAAATACAATAAAATCATAAAATGTAAATTATATTAATCATATCCGGTGAATTTCACTAGTCATGACTCGTGAATGATAATGTGTTTGATTATTTCTATAATTATCAATATTGATTCAATAATGACTGATTGTGTCTTCGAACTTCAACCATAATTTATAAATGCAAACTTTAATTACATATTTACCCTTTGTGCTTTTGGCCCAAAATCTAGATATTCAAATTATCTTTATATTAATTTTATTATTTTAATTAGGGTGTTACTCAAATTCGGTAACACCGGGTGTCGCCCTTTTAAATGGGTTATGCTCATTCATGGACATGATTTACTCAATCATGGACATAAATGACTATTATACCCTTGTCATTTCTACACCCTCGTTTACCATTTTGTTGTATAATCACTAAATCCTCTCAAATTGATCAATCCAATCCGATCCCATAAATAAATCACCAACCGTCCTCCACCGCCGCACCACCCAATCGATCGGACCTCCACGTCTCTCCTCTCCCATTAAGATTGAACCTCTTTCATTACTTTGCAGTGGAAAGAATGATGATGAGAGATCGATGTGTTCCTCATTAGATGCATAGAGCGATGACGATAATATGTTGCAGACCAGAACTATGATTAGCAGTCATAATATTAATATAATCCGTATCTATTACTACTATTATTATTTGTATCTCTATGGATTCACGTACCCCTCATTCAATCAACAGGATATTGAGAGCACAGAATGTTGTAGTCCCACGGAAGATAACCATTATTTGAACTCCCCAACAAGAAGAAATATACTTTCATTGACAAAAAAATCATTAAACCCTAATTTCATTACTCTAAATTGATTTAATTTCCCCAATTTGATATATCATAGTAAATAAAGTTAATAAATTATAGTTATTACTTAATCGACATGAGAAATATCGTCCTTAATTGAGTAATTTGATGGATTTTGGGAGGGAGAGAATTAGAGAGTTTTTTTGGGAGAAAGGGTAAGGTATGGAAAAATAATGGTAAAAAGTCCATAAAAGAGTAATGTTTGTCCATGAATGAGCAACTACGTTTTAAATTTGAAATTGCATTTCTGAATTTTGGCTTCCAAATTTTGACAAAATCAAACTTAAAAAATATTCTATCTCATATTCCACCAATGCCACATGTCGTAACTTTACTCACAGCGTATATAAGATTCTATACACCGAGTGTAACCGTAACCTTTTCGGGGAGAACATGGGTTTAGTCTAGGTTATTTACCACTATTATATACTATTATTACTAGTTTGGATGCCCGTGCGTTGCAACGGGGTAATTAACTTAGTAAAAAAAAATTGGTTATAAGGTCTTAATATTTATTTACATCTTATGTCTAATCATTTATTTAGATATGATCAAAAGTCAAAACATCTTATTTAAGAGACGCAAAAAACGCTAGGTTGATACCTAAGTTCCAAGGATGTCTCATATTTATAATCATAAGACCACTACACCTTATGTTAATCTTTCGATGTGGGACAATTCTATTATTTTTATATAATCCTACATTATTTTTTAATGTGGGACATATAACATACTAAGAAGTACATATTTTTATATATGTACAAATTAAATGAAATCTATACGCTAATGATATTATTTTTACCACGAATCAGATTATGTTATTTCATAATTTTCTTTTGCCAAATGAAATGTAAAATTTTTTATATAAAAATTATAAACATCACTTGAATATAATATAGGAAATAAATATTATAATAATTAAAAGATTCTCCACTTTATTTTCTACATCAAAAAATATTATTTATGATACTTTCCTAAATTAATTTTTAAGGTCACCCCACCTTATGATATTTTTTTAATGTGAGACAATTCAACTATTTATATGTAGTATATTTACCGCACTTACATTATTTTTCAATGTGGGACAAATAACACACGAAAAAGTACACCATCTTTTTTGCACCTATTTCGAAATCTAACCCGATTTAATAATGAGAAAATATTATTCTATCTATTTATATTCGTACGTTTTTTTCCATTTTTTGTCATAATTAAAATATGTACAAAGGATATGATTTAAATTACATTTTTTTTTCTAACACGACTTTTAAGATGTAATTGAGGGAGCAATAAAATGTATAAACAAATGCAAAATATTTTCTTTTTCTTGTGCGATTTTGATTAATGGTTAAAAATTATGATTTGTTTTAGTTACTCAAATGTAATGAGGCGTAATAATTACCTATATTTCAAAGTTAAAAAGATTTAGTTCTACTATTTATCAAAGTAAAAAAGCTCATTATTGATTTGTTTGTGGATTCAAGATCTTTTTACGCAGCACTTGATTGAATTATAATTCATAAATTTTCTATTTTATTGCAGAGATTATCATTATATATTTATATGACACATTAATAACCAATTTATGTATATTTAGCACCCATTTTATTTTTTAATTATGATTTTGTCTTAAATAAAGTTATTATACTATCGATTGTCTTAAAATAAACATTATAATATCACTATTATAGTAACATATAATCGCTTTTATAAATATCTACGTGATTAATATTTGTATGGTATTGTTGTAACTAAGGTTTGCCGTTAATACAAATTTTATAAGAACTCTCTAAGATAATTTTTAAGCGATTCAAAAGATTTTGGGTTGAAACCCCTAAGTTTCAAATATGACTCATATTTATAATCATGTGATACCTCACCTCGTGACAATCTTCTAATGTAGGAAAATTCAACTATTTATATGTAGTATATTTACCACACCTACATTATTTTTCAATGTGGGACAAACAATATACTTAGAAATACACCATCTTTTTCGGACCTAATTCGACATATAACCCAGTTTAATAATAATAAGGAAATACTATACTATTTATTAATATTTGTATAGTACATTTTTTTAACTTCTTATCGTAATTTAAATATGTGCAAATAATATGATACTATATTCTAATGCTAACATTTATTTACCACGAATCTAATTATTTAATTTTTCAAAAAAAAAAATTATGTTGCTTTTTTGCTAAATGAGATGTATAAGTTTTTATATAAAAATTATAAACATCACTTGGACATAATATAAAAAATATATATATATCATATCGTGGAGATAATGATATAAACTCTTAAGAGCTCTCCAAGACAATGTTTAAGAGACTCAAAAGGTTTTCGGTAGGTATTTAGGTTCTAAGGATGCCTTCTATTTATAATCATATGATCACCCACCTTATGTTAAACTTTCGATGTGGGACAATTCTATTATTTATACGTAATATATTCACCAAACCAACATATTTTTCAATGTGGGACAAATAACATACTTAGAAATACACCACCTTTTTCGCACATAATTCGACATCTAACTCGGGTTAATAATAATGAGCAAATACTATACTCTCTCGATTCAAGACCAAATACAACATTTTTTTTACACTATTCATGAACGAATAGAATCTTTACGATTCCTTGCAATATGTAAGACAAAATATGGTCATGTGGGATCTTATTTGATTCACCTATAAAGTACAATGAGAATATCAAATTTTTAAATTTTTTATAATGTAAACTTAAAGATATTACGTTGTAATTTGTGTCTTGGTAAGTGTGTAAATGAAAATGTATTTGGGATTAAATGGAGGGAGTACTATTTATTAATATTCGTACTTTTTTTTATAATACTTTTTTGGCAAATGAGACGTATAAGTTTTTATATAAAGATTAAAAATATCACTTGAATATAATACATAATGTAGAAAAAATATGTATATATCATACTGTGAAGAGCTCTCCAAAACAATACTTAAGAGACTTAAAAGGTTTTTGGTTGGTATATACTATATAGGTTCCAATGATGACTCCTATTTATAATTATAGGATCACCCACCTTATGTTAATCTTTCGATGTGGGACAATTCTATAATTTATACGTAATATAATCACCATACTAACATTGTTTTTCAATGTGGGACATATAACATATTAAAAAGAAGTACACCATCTTTAATACTCGTATGTGCCAATCATATGAAATTTACACCCTAATGAAAGCATTTTTTACCACGAATATAATTATATTATCTTCATAATTTTTATAACAACATTTTTTTGTCAAATGAAATGTCAAAGTTTTTATATAAAAATTAGAAACTTCTCATGAATATAAAATAGGAAATATAGATATTATAATAATTAAAAGATTCTCCAATTTATTTTTTATGTGGAAAATATTATTTATGAAATAATTTAATTTTTGATGATGTGGACGCTCTAGACTCGCTCGAAAAAACTCTCTTTTATATATATATATATATATATATATATATATAAAGATTATTATTATATTATTAAGTATATTTAGCAAGTCTATACGGAGTATTATTACGTAAGTCCATGTGAAAAAAAGGTTTTTCTATCATGTGATTGTGCCCACTAGGCACGTGATAAGAAACCAAAAATAGAAATATTTAAAGCTATTTTTATGGGAAAAGGGGTAAAAGTGTTTGCCTATTTTAAATTTCCCATGAAAATAGCTTTAATTATCAACCCTAGTCATGGTAGTTGACGACTTGACGGAGTAATAGATTACTGTGTTGAAACAATTAGTAAGAGATAATGAACGTAGATCTTGGAGTAAATAAAGATTGAATAACCATTTAAAAAATGTGGTGTTGTTTACTATTCATTGCATTTTTTTTATTTTTTTTGACGAGGGGGTTGAGTCCCCCCGGGCTCATGCATTCCCGCACCACCACATGGACCATGTAAGCCACCCCCTTTAGGGGCTGCAGTGGCCAAGTGATCATCGCCCTTACTTCACTCAAACAATAACTCGAATAATAGTGTATACAATACGGTATGGTTTATCACCTCATCCCCCAACCATGAGGTTGTGGGTTCGATCTTTGTCCATATAAATGGAATAAATCTTTAATCAGTCATGTACCTTTTCAGCAGAGCACTCGCATCGAGGACATTATAAATAATTGTCAACGATAAAAGCAGATCTCAAAGAGAACCAACATTGGAGTGTAATAGCGAACAGTTATATTATTTAGAGTGACTATTTATCATAAAACCGTTTCATACAAGACTAATCAACTTAACAAACTTCTTCATAGCCGAGCGTGGCAAACAAATGGGAACCAAAGCCCCTGACTTCCCAAGGTGGTTAAAAGGTGCAAAACAAGTAGCATATCCCAAATACCGGCCAAAGGCGCTGCCTCTTGCGAACCCACCATAAACAGGTCGACCCCAACCGAAATCCAAACAATTAAACCCAATTCGTCTATGATCAGATACCGTAAGTCTACTGACTGCCATACGATTTGCCAAGGACTTCAAGTATTCCTCATTGTCATTGACATTTTCTTTAGTTCTTTTCACAAGATCAACGGTGTATTGAAAAGGGTTTTCAGAGAGCTCGGCTATCGTGGCTTGTGCTGTCGGGGCGGCAATAACATTGCCATAATATCCTGCTGGTAATGAAGGGTTGTATTTTGACCGGGTGTTCATGGCGAACCTTAGTTGAACTATCTCTTGAGGATCGTTGTACAAGGCCATGGTATGGCATCGCCATAGGTGGGCGATTATGAGCTCGAATGTTGTTGATGGCGGAATTATTGATTGTTGTAGGCTAGCCATTTCCGTCGACCCTGAGTAATAAATACAACATCGACTATAGTTAAAATGATCACTATTGTTAGGACGTCACTGGCTGTACGCCTGTTCTGAGTTTTAATATCACCTTCTCACACTTCTCACGCACATTATATAGACCCCACACGTGGGACAGAAAACTTTAATTTTTTAAATACGGTAAAGAATTCTGAAAATAAAGTGTTAAAACGTAAGCTCACCGAAAAAGAAAGACTTGTGAACCAAATCACCAAGTGGGAAAGCAATACGATTAAACTCGTAGCTCACATCTTGCCCACTACCCTGGGACGGGCCTGGTGAGTTAATAAGAAGGTGACGCATCCATACGGGTGAAATTGATGGGCGTTTGGCACCACCCGCAAGCTCAATTACTGCATTTAAGAATTGTACTAATCCAATCTCATCTGTCATTGTGTGGTTTTGACGAAGTGCCAATATAAACCCTCCACATTTCAATCGGGTCACCTGCTTTCAAAATGGAAAAAGATAATTGCATACTGGTGTTAATGTATGTTCTTTAACGTGTCATGTCTCAATTATTTGTTTACCATTACATTTTTGTGAGAGATATTTAAAATAAATATAAACAAATGATTGAAACAAGCTGGGTATAGTGAGAACCGTGAGAACTCCACCTTATGGATTTTTTTTTTTTTAAATAACGACATATTTGGATTCGGTATAGAATGTTATGGCTAGATAACATATTTCTTGGTCTAAAAAGTACAAGTTATTGACGAAAATCGAGACGAAAAAACATTTTATTAATTTGCATGCACCTACTACTCATTTTCATGTATCTAAAAATTTTCATGCACCTAGAACTCGTTTTTGTGCACCTAGAGCCTGATATTTCCATACACCTAGTAATCATTTTCATGCATGTAACAATTTTCATGCACCTAGTATTCATTTTCGTGCTTCTATAGTCATTTTAGTATACTTGTATTTTTGTACATTACGTTTATATTTTGTTAATAAAATCACTAAATTTTGTTTAGCTATACTAAAAATGTATTTGAATAAACTAAACTAAGGGTAAATTATCCATTAAAACTTTCGGAACAAGATTTGATGATGATTTATTAAGGGTTCTCACGGTTCTCATTATGTTAGTGGTTCTCACCGGATCCTGACCCTATATAATTGACAACCCCAACACGTAACCCAAAATCGTATTTGTCGACCAGTTTGACAGGACTACTACCTGAATGAGAAGCAAAGGCGAGTGCAAGATATCAAGAGGGTCACGAACATCATATAGAAGCTCATCAGAGCACGCAAAAGGAGGATGAAGTGGTTCACCAAAGTCATCAAGAGTGACATCAGCATCGGCCTCAATGAAGAGAACACCCTCTTCATTACACTCAACCACCAGCTTCCCCTCGCTCGTCTCTCTCAACCGCCCTACCAACGGATAGTACCATACCAACGCCTTAGCTATTGCGTCCTTGATCACCTTTACCGGGTCAGATCCCCTCAAATAATACAAGTTTATATTACTAGTAGGGTTCCTGTAAAACATGATTAACGGGACAAGATAACGAACGTCTTTACTATTATCCAAGTCTGATAATTCCTTGGACTCATATGGTGTGGGACTTGCAGGGCAGATTAGCTCCGGCGCCTGCCTTGTTACCTTGAATGTTAAGGTTGTGTTTGTACCAATGATTTCTGTCATTTTTGTATGTCAGTTTTTTTCTTTCTTGGGTTCAATTTGTTCTCATTGAGATACTATAAGCCAAAGGGTACTTAGTAGTTAGTTCTATATATTTTATTTAGGGATATTCTACATGGTACTCCTTAATTTTTCGACTTTCTTCACGGTACCCCTACACTTTTTAAAACATACATGGTACCCCTAATTGTTGTCATTATCACTAAGTGTACCCCTAAACTTTATTTTCCATCAATTAAACTCAGTTTTAGGCATTAGGTAATGACTTGGACACGTAACCAAACTTGTCATTTATTATCCCATGACATAAGGACTCTATTAAGCTCAATATTTATCTCGATCCTAATATTTATTGATATATATGGGCCAAAAAAAATTTGACGGAAAATTTATTGATTCCTTGCCAAATTATCACGTCCAAAGATGGATATTGAGCCTAATAGTGTCCTTATGTCATGGGATGATAAATGACAAGCTTGATTACGCATCTAAGTAATCACTTAACGCCTAAAATTGAGTTTAATTGACGGAAAATAAAGTTTAGGGGTACACTTAGATTTTGACTAAATATATAATGTCATTTTCAGGCGGAAGAAAGATTTCTTTTAGATTAAAGAAAAATTTCTTTCTCGTATCAAGAAAGATTTTGAGTTTAATTGACGGAAAATGACATTATAGATTTTGACTAAATATATTTAGTCAAATTCAGCGTACTCAAAAGCCGCCACCAGTTTCAGAATATCCTCTAATCAACAACGTCAAATTAAGCCTACACAACTTTAAAACAAAAGAGTGAGACTTTGCTATAAAACCAGGAATCGGATTAGGCGAAAAGAATTGATAGACATAATTCGAATGGACCATAAGGTGCTTGAACAAACAGATACTCCTAGTAGTTATTGTAAGAAGTTGACAGTAACCAAGGCGGGAATACTTACCACTATACTACACATGCCCGTTTCTGAGTTTCTCGGGGCCCTATTCAAAACTATAAATTGGGGCCCATTGAAAAAAAATTCAATGTGTAATAGTTTTTCATTTTTAAAAAAAAACAGACCATATCAATTCTATTAGTAATACGTTACACGTGATAGATTTGTAGTGAAGATTAAGCGGTGGTGGAAAAGAGATTTTTTTTTAATTGGTGGCCGGATTTGTTAGCGACCAGTTTATTGACCGAAGGATAGTGCCCATAATTTAGAATGGGTTTACTGCAATTCTTTAGTGCAGCGGAAGATGGCATTGTATGTGGGTTTTGGGCGGAGCCATGCTGGGTTTGAGGTGGGTTGTTTTGTTTTCGCCCAAAAATAAGATTTTCCTAAGGGGATGTGGCCGAATTTTACCCGTGACTAAAGGGTTGGTTGTCAATTTTAGTAGTGAGATGATGCAATTTTAGTGTTAATTTGGTAGAGAGGTTGATGGCCTATAATTTTGCTGCAATTCTTGATGTTGCAGAAAGAGGAGTGAGGGAGGTCGGTGGTGTTATCGGAAAATGATTTAACTCTTGAGGCGTTTAAGCTTTTATCAAGAGTACGAGGCTCTAAGAACATATTAGAAACCATCTGTTGAGTTTATGGATTCAAGTACCTAAGAGGGGGAGGGGGTGAATTAGGTACTCTTTTTAAAATTTTAACTTCAACTTTATTGGATTAAAGTAAGTTAAGTGAACAAAAGAGTTTAGAGGATACTTTGAATAATATTGAAAGATTGAACAAGTATCACGATGAATGTTTTTCAAGTATGAAAGCAACAATCGTTCGATTTCGTATCTATTTGTCTCGGTTTGTGGAGTATTCTTGGACCAAATACGACAGTATGATGAACTGTTACTTCTAAGTTTGAGCGAAACAAAACAAACAAACAAAGTAAATAAGCAGCGGAATTAAAGTGATAAGCAATGAACACGGGTTTTTGAATTGGTTCGGCAAATACTAAAGTGCCTACGTCCAATCTACCTTTTTATTACTTTCCTTTAGTGATCTACTCCGACAACTAAAAGACCCTTGTAATAAAAGACGCCAACCTACTCCGGTTGCAAAGCTAGTACAAGAACTACTCCGTTCTTATGACAAGCTAACTCGCAATCTACTCCGATTGCCAACTCACAACCTACTCCGGTTGTCAAGAGTAAAAGACTACTCCGTCCTAAACTCTTCTAACACACTTAAAATGTAAAGGATCAAGTTTCCACTAACACATTCTTAACAAAGAATAGAGGTGGACAACTTTTTACAAGATCAACACTTTTAAGCAAGAGAGTTTAGTATAGAAAAGCAACAGTAGCCACGACTGTAGAAACTGAAAGACACTTGAAGACTTTTAAAGGGATTTTGCAAAGAACACGGTTTTAAGCTTCTAAAAAACAGTTTGCAAAACATGAAAGAATTAATTCCGAAAAGTCTTAGGATTTATGGAAGGAGGGACTCGGTTTTTATAGAGGAGGTGAGTGAAGGGATTGCTAGGGTTTTGAAGGGCTTTGAAGGGTCAAAGACCATGCATGTGAGGGGCAATAGTAGCCACCCAAACACTTGCACCAAAGAGGAGTCTTTTGCAAAGGTAAGAATAGAGAAAGAAGGTTTGAAAGGTAACCTTAAATGCTCATGCAAAATCTGAAAACAAGGGATGTAAAACAAGTCATATGATGACAAGTAATCACAAATAAGGCAAAATTCAACTTTTGTTTTCTTAAAAACCAAGGGATAGAATTTGCATAAAGAGGAAATATTTTGAATAATTCAAACCATTCTTTATTGGATACTACCTCCTTAAATAAAAATCTGAATTTCTCTTTTGAAAATATGAGTCACGTGAAAGCATTTGAGAGAAAAAGGAAGCTTCAAGTTTTTACGAGTTGTGGCTCATCCACTCATTTTGTTTACTTGTTGAAGCAAAAATATCCTGGACTGTTTCTATTACTCTGCTATACTTAACTTTCTCACTTGTACATTAGATGACACACGACTAATTACAATGGGATTAATAACAACTTCAACACTTCTTAATCCAAGCTTGATTACATCATTAATCCTGAAAAGGTAAACTAAGATAATACAAATCAAATGGGCATGTTATCATCAACATAAGGAACCCAACAAATTCCCCCTTTGATGATGACAAGCCCCAAACGAATGTAAAAGCAATGTAAACACCTTAATTCAAGATTTTAGCAAGCAAGATCAAATGATAGAGAAGGGACAATATTACCTTACCTTACCTTGACAATTTTACATTGCCCCAAAACAAGAATCAAGCTAAGAAGGTTAGACAAGCCGTTAGTTTAATCAATAAGCAAGGAGGTTTAAAGCGTGAGTTTACCTTTTCCCCCTCTTGACATCATCAAAAGGATAGGGATGTCACAAGCATTAGAGTGCAGATATTTCATAAGAAAACACAAAAAGACACATGGAAGTGTGACAAGGTAACAAGGTCAACATCAACAAGGATTAAGCATATGTTAATCAAAGTTCAACAAAGCTAAATAGAGTTTAACATACACCACCAAATGTTCAAAATAACAAGCAAGAAAACAAGTTTTAGAAAGGCACAACCAAGGTGGAACAAAATGAAGGGGTACGGGTAAAGGTTAAAAGGTCGAGAGGAAATGGAAAGGCTAAGGAGAGGAGGCTTGTTCACCATCCGAGCCACTACCCAACGGATCATCATCCACATTCGCATCTTCACCAACCTCTTTTGTTGACACAAGGGTGGAAATAATATCCACCTCACCACGGATGAGGTCCAAGGTAGAAGCAAGAGCCGAGATTGCCACGTCCTTTTGACGAGCATCTTCCCTAATCCACGCACCTAACTCAGCTACAGCATTGAGTACATCTCGCATATTACCCGAATTCCCTTGACTAGATGACCCAACTTCCGGGTCCTTCTTAATTTTCACAGAAATTAACTCATCATTCTCAACCTTGATAAGCATCTTCCCCATTTGCCCATCACTCATAACATCACACATATCCAATGAACCCAAGCTAGTATTCACCAACACCCCTTGTGCCTTGAGCACAACCGATAACCACATGCCATAGGGTAGGTAAATCACACTAGAAGAAGGTCGACGAAGCTTGGTCGAGATAAGATGGAAACGTTTAAACATTAGCCCAACTAGGTTCACCTTCTTATGGGTAGCAATGTGATAGATTAAATATTGTAAGGCAATGGTGAGTTTTCCTCTATCACCCGAAGGGTAAATTGACCTACAAAGCATATTGAAAACAATTCGAAGAGGAGGTGGGATTTGGGTGTTGTTCACGGGTCCAGGAGAAACGGTTTTGGGATAAACGGTTTGGGCGATATTTAGGGGTGAGGCATAAGGTAAAGCTACCCAAGTTTCGGAGGGAAGATTGTCGTATCCTCCGACAGGAATATTAAGAGCAGTAGCGAAATCAGATTGAGTCAGTTTTAGAGGCTTACCGTTCACCTTAGCTGTAACAAATTCACCAGATTTATCAACCCTAACAGTTGCGAAGAATTGTATTACTTCGCTCACAAATACCGGCTCACGCATTTCCAACAGCTTCTCCCAACCTTGAGCTAAAACCATATCACGGACAGAGTGAAAAGCAGGCGGCTCGAACCATGTTTGATTATACACCCGAGGAGAATGAATTGCTTTGATGTTCATCAACCTTTCACAATTTTTGTAAATGGAAGTAGGGAGGTCGATACTCTCAAGGTGAGCCCAAACAATGGCTAGATCCCACTTCGAGGTCAGGGATACCGGGTCGGATGGAGCAAGATAAACAAGCTTTTTCTTCAATGGTTTCGATTTTTTGTGAGGAGGTTCACTGGGATTTTCAATTGGGGCATCAATAATCGGGTTATCAACATTACTTTGCTCGAGAGTTTCTGATATTGGGGGTAATTGAGCGGAGGAGGCTTTTTCTTTTCTTTTGTTGTTCTTTTTCGCCGGAGTCGAGTCAGGTTCGCCGGATTTCGACGGATTTTCATTCAAGTCAAATTCGGTTTCATCTTCAACATCTTCCACCAAAACAGTAACCGGTTCAGAGAAGGAGCTTGGTTCAGTGGAGCTTTTCTTCCGACCACCACGAGTGCGTCGTCCTACCATTGTGGAGATGGGTATGTCATCGGATGATGGAGGGTCAGTGGGTTTTGGTGATGGTTGAGGGCTAGGTGGATCTGGGTTTGTTGATGTCGTGTTTGAGGTTTGTGGAGGAAAGGCGTAAGAAGTTTTGACTGGAGGCATGGTTGGAGTTGGTGATGTGGGCGGATTTGATGTGACAGGGGAGGTAATTTTTGTGGGTTTTATGGGAATGGTTGTGTTAAAGGAGGTTTTTACCATTGTGGGTTAAGATAGGTGATATGAGGGAGTTGTGGATTTGGGAGATGAGAGGGTAATTGGGTTTAGGTGGTTTGGACGGGTAGTTGTAGGTGATGGGTTGTTGAGTTTAATGGCCCATTAAATGATGTAGGAGAGGTGGTTGGCCCGACTTAAACAAATTCAATTACTCGAAATAAAAACGCAAGGTAGCATATAATAAACGTAAATTTAGATATGAGGTTGAGTGATTACCGACTCACAAATACGGTGTCAATTTTGGTCCAAACATGATGTCAATGCACTTAGAACACTTAATAACATATTTCCAATTTTAATTTAATCAATTAAGGAATTTTGTAAAACTCGCACCAAAAATCACAAGCTATTAATTAACCCAATTTCAAGTCTAAATTTCTCAAAATGTTCTCTTGCAAGCGGCTTAGTAAAAATGTCGGCAATTTGATTTTCGGTCTTGCAAAAGATAAGTTTAATATGTCCTTTTTCCACATGATCACGAATAAAGTGGTGACGAATATCAATATGTTTGGTTTTAGAGTGTTGAATAGGATTTTTGGAAATATTTATTGCACTCGTATTATCACACATTAAAGGAATGGAGTCAAAAATAATACCAAAATCCAAGAGTTGTTGTTTTACCCAAAGGAGTTGAGAACAACAATGTGCCGCGCTAACGTACTCACTTTCGGCCGTAGAAAGAGCTACCGTGTTTTGTTTCTTTGAGGCCCAAGAAGTCAAGCAAGGACCCAAGAACGTTGCAATTCCGGAGGTACTCTTTCTATCCACCGTGCACCCCGCATAGTCCGCATCCGAAAAACCTATAAGATCAAAAGGACAATATAAGGGGTACCATAGGTAAAGATTTTGTGTTCCAATCAAATACCGAAGAATTCGTTTAACGGCTTTGAAATGTGATTCTTTCGGATTTGCTTGGAACCTAGCACATAAGCATACACTAAAGAGAATGTCGGGACGACTTGCGGTTAAGTAAAGAAGTGAGCCTATCATACCTCTATACACCTTATCACTAACATTCTTACCGAGTTCATCTTTGTCCAATTTGGACCCGGCTACCATAGGTGTATCGTGTGGCTTACCATTAGTCATCCCAAATTTCTTAAGCATTTCTTTGATGTACTTTTGTTGATGGATCATGATTCCATCCTTCGATTGTTTAATTTGGAGCCCAAGGAAAAATCCTAGCTCACCCATCATGCTCATTTCAAACTCCGATTTCATTAGTTCCGAAAAATATAAGTAAAGGAGTTCATTTGTTGCACCAAATATAATGTCATCAACATATACTTGTACAACCAACAGTTAAATCTGTCCGATGTTGCTTCAAGAACAATGTTTTGTCAACGGAGCCTCTTTTAAAACCATTTTCAATAAGAAATTTAGACAATCTATCATACCAACACCTTGGTGCTTGTTTCAAACCATAAAGAGCTTTGTCTAATTTGAAAACATGGTTAGGCAAGTCATTGTTCTCAAAACCCGGTGGTTGCTCTACAAAGACATCTTCTTCCAAATATCCATTTAAGAAAGCGGTTTTGACATCCATTTGGAAGAGTTTAATGCCTTTGTGAGCCGCAAAAGCTATAAGCAATCGTATGGCCTCAAGTCTAGCTACCGGTGCATAGGTTTCATCGTAATCAATACCCTCTTGTTGGTTATAACCTTGCACCACTAGTCTAGCCTTGTTCCTTACGATTTCTCCCGAGTCATCAAGCTTGTTGCGAAAGACCCACCTAGTACCAATAACGGTACGATTAGGCGGTCTAGGGACTAAGTGCCATACCTCATTTCTTTTGAATTGATTGAGCTCATCTTGCATTGCAAGCACCCAATCCGCATCCATCAAGGCGATTGTTACATTTGAAGGTTCAATTTGAGAAAGGAACGCATTGTGGGCACAATACTCATTGAGGTGAGCGAGATTGTTGAGGGATGATCTTGTTCGAATTCCCGAGTTGAGATCACTTGTGAGATTAGTGAGTGGATGAGAGCTTTGATGTTTCCACTTCTTTGGAACAATAGTTTCTTGTTCCCCTCAACATCATCGATCCACGTGGATCTGTTGCTATTGGCCTGGAAGGTTCTTCATCCTCACTGTTTTGGTTTTCTTCAGTTCTGGAGGTAGAAGCAACAGTCGTTGGGTCTGTTGCTTCCAGAGAGGAATCAGAAGTACTCCGTGTTCCCCCTGAGTTGCTGCTCTCCTTTGAAGGTGACAGTCTCTGTGTCTGTTGCAATTCAGTGCTGGGAGCTTCTTCATCCGTGAACACGAAGTCTTTTCGAACAAGACCAATCTCAAACTCATCATCATCGTCCTCATCATCATTATCCATGTTTTGTACCTGTCCAAGCACACTAGATTCATCAAAAATGACATGGATGCTTTCTTCAATTAACAAGGTTCGTTTATTGTAAACTTTATAGGCCTTGCTATGATCGGAGTACCCAATAAATACTCCTTCATCACTACGTGGATCGAACTTACCCAAATTGTTTTTACCATTGTTGTGAACAAAGCATTTGCTTCCAAAACATCTAAAATATGAAATGTTGGGTTTTCTTCCACGCAATGATTCATAAGGGGTTTTATTTAAAATACTCCTTATCATGACACGATTATAAATGTAGCAAGCGGTATTTACCGCTTCGGCCCAAAAGTTCTTAGGCAACTTACTAGTTAACAACATTGTTCTAGCCATTCCTTCAAGGGTTCTATTCATCCTTTCAACCACACCATTTTGTTGTGGGGTTCTAGGAGCCGAGAAGTTATGGTCTACACCATTGTCATCACAATAAGCACCAAATGATGAGTTTTCGAATTCGGTTCCATGATCGGTTCTCATTGAAACAAGTTTTAAACCAAGTTTATTTTGAATCTTCTTTAACCAAATTAGAAACTCATCAAATGTCTCATCCTTAGAGCTTAGGAAGAGTGCCCAAACAAACCTAGAGTAATCATCAACAATGACACACACATAACGACTACCACCTCTACTTCTAGTTCTCATTGGTCCACACAAGTCGATATGTAAAAGTTGCAAAGGTTGAGATGTACTCATAATTCTTTTGGATTTGAAGGAACTTTTAACATGTTTACCTCTAGCACATTCATCACATACTTTATCAATTTCAAATTTTATATTAGGAATGCCTTCAACCAAATCAAGTCTTTTAAGGGTATTAAGAGTTTTTGTACTAACATGACCAAACCTTTTATGCCATAACCAAGGATCATTGTTCATTACACTCATGCAAGACATGGTGTGACCGGATAGAGAGTTCAAATTAGTTAAGTAAACATCTTTAACACGTCTTCCTTCGAGTATTAGTTCATTAGTAGTGGCATCAAAAATTCGACACATATTAGCATGAAATTCAACAACATTACCCTTATCACAAAGTTGAGATATACTAAGGAGATTATGTTTCAAACCTTTGACAAGCCGCACATTGTCGACACAAAGTAAGGATGACTTACCAACTTTTCCAATACCAATTACTTCACCTTTCTTGTTGTCACCAAACCTTACCGTGCCACCATCATACGCTTTAAGTGAGAGGAATTGGCTTCTATCACCCGTCATGTGACGAGAGCATCCACTATCCAAGTACCAATTGCGGCCGCCTCTCACCAAGCCCTACACAAGATTAGTTTTTGAGTTTAGGAACCCAAATGAATTTGGGTCCCTTTTTGTGATCAACATAACTTGTGGTGTCTTTCTTAATGTTCATTTCATTTAATGCTTTGGTGTTCTTGTCAATGTCATCAAAACGTTTTGTACATCCATTAAAAACATGACCATTGTCACCACAATAATTGCAAATGATGTATTCGGGAAGACCTACATACTTCCTTCCTCTAAAATCGTTTTTAGGCTTCTGGATGCAACGATCGATCTGATTGTTCCATTTGAACCCCAAGCCGCCAGATTTATCGCATTTCTCGGTTTGATTCGTGAGGAAGTTTAACACGGTTTGACTTCCTTCCCATTTTTCAGTGATGTTTTTAGCATTAACAAGTTCATTGGTCAAGTCATGGACACGTGAAAGAAGATGCAAATTCTTTTCTTTTTCTCTTTTGAGTTCATCATTGTTGACACTTTCAATGGACAATCTTTTCTCAACAATGAAGTCATGGGTGTGATTGTTGAGTTTAGACATGAGATAAATGATTCTTTCTTTGGACTCTTCATACTTAGATGTCATCTTGTCAAGTCTTTGGTTTAGATCAACGATTTCATCGGATCTAAGATGAGGAGAAGAGCTAGAAGAGCTACATTCGGGCATACCCTTTTGAAAGAAGGTAAGCCTTTCATGGAGGTCTTCTATTTCATTCTTGAGACAAACAACCTCACTCTTAAGACACTCGTTTTCATTTTCCAACCATTCACTCTTTCTTTTAGATTTGTCTAAATCAAGGTCAGAAGCAACAGTCTTAGACACTGTTTCTCTTGAGTCTACAACTTCAACTACAAGGTCATAGATCTCATTTTCAAGATCATCTTTGACCTTCAAAAGATCATCACGTTCCTTGGTTAGAGATGAAACTTGCATCACCAAGGTAGTGTTGACATTTTCAAGGTCAGAGACGTCCGTGGGTGTCGACCTAAGATGCTCTAGTTCTTTAGTCAAATGTTTGTTTAATTTGTTGACTCTCTTAACTTCATTATATGCTTCAGATGTGACAGTGACGCAGTCTGTTGCTTTTAGTTCATTTTTCAGATTAAAGTTCTCTTGAGCAATTTCCTCAATCTCATTTTGCATTATATCAAGCTTATTAGTTTGAGACCGACACTTATCAAAAAGTTGGTCAAGAAGCTTACATACTTTCTCTTTGGAGTAAGTTCTAGCCTTGGCCTTTAGATGATTTACCTCGTTGTCGGAATCGGAGTCGGAATCGTCGGGGTTAGCCATGAGGCATCTTAAGTGTTCAATTTTTGAGGTTTTTGAGACTTTTTCTTTATCATGATTTGCAAGACACATTTTAGCTTCAAGTTCCTCCTCGATGATTTCCTCATCTTCCTCGGAGTCGGACATTCCCCATATAGCACTCATGACTCTATGTTTATAGTCCTTTTTAACCTTTTCTCTTCTTTCCTTAGATTTGATTTCTTCCCACTTGAGACATTCTTTAATTTGATGAGTTTTATCACCACATTTAAAGCATCCCACGGTGGAGGTAGGTCGTTTCTTAGGAAAGCGTTTTTTCGAGTAATTATTAGTGAACCTTTTGTTACCTTGTCCATTGACCAACCCGGCTAAGTTCCTTGTGAACATAGCAAACTCGTCTTCCTCCTCATCTTCTTCATCACTTGGAGAAGATGTGAGGGCGAGACTCTTTCCCTTTGATGACTCACTAGAATGCTTATCGAGATTAAACTCGTGAGCCATTAGTGATCCCATTAGTTCATGAAGAGATAGGGTTGACAAGTCTTTGGCTTCCTCTATGGCGGTGACTTTAGGTTGCCATTTAGGAGTTAGACTACGAAGGATTTTTCGAATGATGTCCTCGGACTCGAAATTCCTTCCTAGACTTTGAAGCTCATTAATGATGGCCGGATTTGTTAGCGACCAGTTTATTGACCGAAGGATAGTGCCCATAATTTAGAATGGGTTTACTGCAATTCTTTAGTGCAGCGGAAGATGGCATTGTATGTGGGTTTTGGGCGGAGCCATGCCGGGTTTGAGGTGGGTTGTTTTGTTTTCGCCCAAAAATAAGATTTTCCTAAGGGGATGTGGCCGAATTTTACCCGTGACTAAAGGGTTGGTTGTCAATTTTAGTAGTGAGATGATGCAATTTTAGTGTTAATTTGGTAGAGAGGTTGATGGCCTATAATTTTGCTGCAGTTCTTGATGTTGCAGAAAGAGGAGTGAGGGAGGTCGGTGGTGTTATCGGAAAATGATTTAACTCTTGAGGCGTTTAAGCTTTTATCAAGAGTACGAGGCTCTAAGAACATATTAGAAACCATCTGTTGAGTTTATGGATTCAAGTACCTAAGAGGGGGAGGGGGTGAATTAGGTACTCTTTTTAAAATTTTAACTTCAACTTTATTGGATTAAAGTAAGTTAAGTGAACAAAAGAGTTTAGAGGATACTTTGAATAATATTGAAAGATTGAACAAGTATCACGATGAATGTTTGCTGAAGTATGAAAGCAACAATCGTTCTGACTGTATCTATTTGTCTCAGTTTGTGGAGTATTACTGCAGACCAAATACGACAGTATGATGAACTGTTACTTCTAAGTTTGAGCGAAACAAAACAAACAAACAAAGTAAATAAGCAGCGGAATTAAAGTGATAAGCAATGAACACGGGTTTTTGAATTGGTTCGGCAAATACTAAAGTGCCTACGTCCAATCTACCTTTTTATTACTTTCCTTTAGTGATCTACTCCGACAACTAAAAGACCCTTGTAATAAAAGACGCCAACCTACTCCGGTTGCAAAGCTAGTACAAGAACTACTCCGTTCTTATGACAAGCTAACTCGCAATCTACTCCGATTGCCAACTCACAACCTACTCCGGTTGTCAAGAGTAAAAGACTACTCCGTCCTAAACTCTTCTAACACACTTAAAATGTAAAGGATCAAGTTTCCACTAACACATTCTTAACAAAGAATAGAGGTGGACAACTTTTTACAAGATCAACACTTTTAAGCAAGAGAGTTTAGTATAGAAAAGCAACAGTAGCCACGACTGTAGAAACTGAAAGACACTTGAAGACTTTTAAAGGGATTTTGCAAAGAACACGGTTTTAAGCTTCTAAAAAACAGTTTGCAAAACATGAAAGAATTAATTCCGAAAAGTCTTAGGATTTATGGAAGGAGGGACTCGGTTTTTATAGAGGAGGTGAGTGAAGGGATTGCTAGGGTTTTGAAGGGCTTTGAAGGGTCAAAGACCATGCATGTGAGGGGCAATAGTAGCCACCCAAACACTTGCACCAAAGAGGAGTCTTTTGCAAAGGTAAGAATAGAGAAAGAAGGTTTGAAAGGTAACCTTAAATGCTCATGCAAAATCTGAAAACAAGGGATGTAAAACAAGTCATATGATGACAAGTAATCACAAATAAGGCAAAATTCAACTTTTGTTTTCTTAAAAACCAAGGGATAGAATTTGCATAAAGAGGAAATATTTTGAATAATTCAAACCATTCTTTATTGGATACTACCTCCTTAAATAAAAATCTGAATTTCTCTTTTGAAAATATGAGTCACGTGAAAGCATTTGAGAGAAAAAGGAAGCTTCAAGTTTTTACGAGTTGTGGCTCAGTCCACTCAGCTGTTTACTTGTTGAAGCAACAGTCATCTGGACTGTTTCTATTACTCTGCTATACTTAACTTTCTCACTTGTACATTAGATGACACACGACTAATTACAATGGGATTAATAACAACTTCAACACTTCTTAATCCAAGCTTGATTACATCATTAATCCTGAAAAGGTAAACTAAGATAATACAAATCAAATGGGCATGTTATCATCAACATAAGGAACCCAACACCATCCTAACTAAAACTTTAAGTTTATGACTTATGATTGAGGCCAAACCAATGGTCATATATACTCATACACCTTAACACTTAACCGTTGAAATTAAGATTACGTTGCTTGGGAATTAGAAGATGTGATTCTAATTTCAATTAAAGAAGAAAAGAATCGGGAATTTGGGTCTTGGGTGAGAAATTTGGGAATCAGCCGCCCTGCCAATGGATGGTATGAAACCAATGCCTTAGCTATCGCATCCTTGAGTAGTACCTTTAATTTGTAGGGTCTAATCCCCTCAAATTCGGGTTTCTATTACTAGTAGGATTCTTGTAAAACATGATTAGCGGTGCTTGATCACGAAGGTCTTTAATACTATCCATGTCCGATAGTTCCTTGGACTCGTACGGTGTGGGAATTGCAGGGCAAATTAGCTCTGGCGCCTGCCTCGTCACCTTGAATGTTAAGGATGTGTTTGTACCATTTATTTCTGTCATTTTTTGTATGTCACTGTTTCTTTTTTGTTTGGGTTACTTATTTATAGTTGGATGTAATTAGTGCATCCCCGGACACATACTCGCACGTTCACCACCACAACAACAACAATAGAACCTTAGTCTCAAAATGATTTAGGGTCGACTGACATGAATCGTCATGTTATCTTGCATAGGTTACTACGTTTAGCTTTGATGGCCAACCAATGTTGATTTGAATGGATCATATAGTGCTTGAACAAACAGAAAGTAGTTCTGGTAAGAAATTGACAGTAACCAAGGATTTCGGCCGTGTTTAATAATCCCAGAGACATTCATTTTAAGCTTATATAACTGGACTACACAATAGTCCACATTTTCACAGCTGCAGTATGTTGACTAAGATTGTGAAAATGCGCCTCATATTTATCTTTCGGTGTTTGTCCTCCTGAACTTGATGTACCGAAATTACAGTTTGGCACGAAATTACAGTTACAGATGCCAAGCTTACGACATGATGCCTGAAAGCAATTTTGTAGCTATATTTAGGCAAAATTACAATTTACCACCTATTATGTTCCATTTTTTACAAATTACCACCTATTATGTTCTACTTTACAAATAACCACCTAACTTTCAACAAATTCCACACCATTCTCACTAATTTTTCATTTTTGTAACGGTTTTGTGTAATTATCGACTCGACCCCAGTTTATCGTCTTATGTCAATTTGAATTGACCAATATACCCTTATCTACCCTCCCCATTTAATTCATCCTCATTTATCAATTTCCCCCTATAACAGCCACCTCCCACCTCCGTCCTCTACCTCGCCCTTCCCTCATCCACCAGCAACAACGAAATCGAGTCTGAAACATCTACTCAGTTGAGCACTACATTAGCAATTCACAACCATCCTCCACCTACTTAACCCAATTCGACCACCATGGCTCCTCCATTCACGCACAAACCAAGAACAGCGTCATCGTAACCGAAACCAAGTTCGAATCAATTCATGCTTACAAATCGAACACCTAAGCAACAGCCTCGTCGCTCACCGGAGCACCACCACCTCTAACCTCCCTTGCGTTGCTATCGTTGACAGAGCCCAATTCAGATCCCTCGCACCACCTCCATTCGTAACCTCCGCAGCAGTAGCTCTCGAGAAACCCAGATGTCGTGAACCACCATCGCTCGAATTGAAGTAAATAAGAAAGAAAGGAGGAGTGAAGGAGGGGGTCAATCAAGCAAGAATGAACAATAGACAACAAACCTGAAGTTTTTGGAAGACCCTCGGTTTCAATTGAATTATTGGGTTTCTGGGTTTGTTTGAGGTTGGGTTTTTTGTTTCAATTTGTGGATGAATGGGGCTAAGTGAGTGTCAAAGTGTGAAGTAGATAGGGAGGATATGTAATTAATAAGGGTATATTGGTCATTGTAAATTCACGTAAGATGCTAAAATGAGATCGAGTCGATAACTAGATAAAACCGTCACAAGATTGTAAAATAAGTAAGAATGGTGTGAAATTTGTTGAAAGTTAGGTGGTTATTTGTAAAATAGAACATAATAGGTGGTAAATTGTAAAAAATGGAACATAATAGGTGGTAAATTGTAATTTTGCCCTATATTTATTACTTAGGTACGAAAAATTAGGTTTCTGAGAGGGACACAAACTCGGAAGTGTTGCCTGTTGACTTGTTGAGTAGCTGCATTCTGTTTGGACCCAAAAATATATAAATAAAAGGTTTTTTTGTCAAACACAACCTTTAAAAAACTTTTTTTTCCAAACACCACCTTTAAAAAAAAAGTTTGTCAAACACAACCTTTAATAATTGTTTTTTTGTCAGACACGACTTTTTGGCCGCTTGCAATGAGATGACTTTCAGTCTGTATTTGAGATAGAAAACGAGATCGGTTTGAGGTGTTCTTGGACTTGTTGGAAAGGTGGGAGTACAGACTTTCTAGGAGTTGTCAACACGGTGGCCAAAGGTGGCCTTATATGGGGTCAATTGGTGCGTAAAGTAAGGCTGGTCAAAGAAAGGGTTAGAAGTTTGGGTTTACAGTGGGTTGTTAGAGGGGTTTTCGAGGGTCTTTTAATGGGGTTATGATGTTTTGTTTGGTCTGAAATTTGGTATGTAGATTGAAGGGAGTGCAAGGTATATCGTAGTTGTATTCTTTGTGATGTCCGTTGGTTGTAAGTGGTGGTTCAGGGGAGTGAATTGACCCACGCGAAAATCCTACTTTAACTTACATCAACCCCATGTGACCGGCCTTACTTTATACACCAATCTACCCCTTATAAGACCATCTTTGACCACCGTGTTGACAACCACTGGAAAGCCTGTACTCCCACCTTTCCAACGAGTTCAAAAACACCTCAAACCGATCTTATTTGCTATCTCAAACATCAACTGAAAGTCACCCCATTACAATTGCTCAAACTTTGGCCAAAATGTCGTGTTTGACAAAAAAATTTTTATTAAAGGTTGTGTTTGACAAACTTTTTTTTTAAAGGTGGTGTTTGGAAAAAAAAAGTTTTTTAAAGGTTATGTTTGACAAAAAACCCTAAATAAAAAACGCCGTTGCCGGGGATCAAACCCGGGTCACCCGCGTGACAGGCGGGAATACTTACCACTATACTACAACGACCTTGTTGTTAACCAACGCGCTATACTACAATATAAACAAAACCGTATAAAACACAGAACGAAAAAAGATCGTGATGAGGATCGGGAAGTTGAACCCGACGTGAATCGAACACGCAACCTTCTGATCTGGAGTCAGACGCGCTACCATTGCGCCACGGATCCTCTTGTTGTTTAATTACGTTGCTGTTTATTGCTAACATGTTTATCTCTTTCGTTTAATTTGCTCACTCCTAGTCTTTACTCTTTATGCTCCCTTCGTCTCGTTCTATGTTTATCGTTGTTTGAAATATGTAATGGAAATTTTAATTAATGATATGAGTAGTTAATTAACTATTGATCGGGATGCAGAGAGTAATAACTATGTTAAGCTCAATTCTTTTAACGATAACAGTTGGTGAGACAGTGTTATGATGGGATGGTTTTGTAAGTCTTTGTAAGTTTGAAAGTAATAATTTAAAACTTTACCTATTTTGGAGTATTTCTCCGTTTTGTTGTGAGGTTAATAAGATTTTCTCTTGTAAGAATTTTGATTCACTTCACTTTGGTGCGATTCAATTTATTCTTTTAATTTAATTTAATTTTGCGAGTAGATAAAATTAGCGGTTTTGTACTCGAGAGAAAGATTTATTAGCCATGGAGATTAAGAATTATATTGTCGGTAATTTTACACATTACATTACATGAATATAAAAACCTAAAGTATTTAATTAAACATCAGAAATAACATATCTCAACACGGATTCTCAATTACCTAGCGCCCCTAGGCTAGGGGTGTTAACGAGTCGAGCCGAGCCCGACCTTGGCCTTGCTCGGCTTGTGCTCGAGAACCAAAACTCGAGCTCGATCCGGTCTTGAGCTTACTCGAGCTTGAAAAAAATGTGCTAGTGATAAAGCCTGCAAGCTTTAACGCGAGCTCGAGCCAAACTTGAGCCCAAATCGAGCCTATATAACACTGTTTATTTTTTTTCATTTTTTTTCTTTCGATATTTTCAATAATAAGGCTCGAAGGTTATATGTAAAAATATTTGGCAAATCAGCGGGACATTTGATATATATAATACAAAAATATAATCATGATAAAATATTTTTATAAAATATGAGTAATATCTTATGTAATCACACAAGTTCGAGCCGCTCGCGAGCTTTTCGAGTCGAGCCAGCCTTTGCTCGGCTTGACTAGTTAAGCTCTCGAGCCGAGCCCGAGCCGAGCTTTGACCGAGCCGATCTCGAGTAGCTCGCGAGCTGTCTCGTCTCATTAACACCCCTACCCTAGGCAAATAATTCCACTTGGTCAATTTTATTCTCAATACACCAAACAGGCAATTATTTATGAAATCATGAGGGAACATGTGTTGTAATGTGTAATATGTTAACATTATACAGCACTATGTTTATATGCTTTTACAAAATATAACAATCATTACAAGCTTGGTCACGATGAAGAATAGAAGGAGGATTCATTCACAATACAAGCTTCGACCCTAATCTGAGAATACTAGCAATTAAGTCATTCGTCTATCAATGTATTCGCGACCTTTATATTTGATTGCTAGTGAATACATTAGAGGGATACCGTCTCACTCCCGCGGCCATTTCCTACATTGGATTTTCCACGTCACCAAAACTCTTGTGTCAATTTTTTACGTTTTACATTATTTACATTACAATCATCATCATACAAACGCACAATCAATCACATCAAACCTAAAATTACACGATTAACGAATAAGACCGCTTTAACCCTAATTCTACCACCTAGTCGATAAAATATACCAAAACACTCACAGGCTCTTCTTCGATCCACTATTATATATTCACTAGGTAGTATCCCGCGCTTCGCGCGGCCTGTTTTAATATTTTATGATTATAATTGAAGAAAAATTATATAATTCATATATGACCTTCAATATTTTCTCTTATAAATAATTTTTTTTTCTCAAATTTAATATTTTTAGGTTTAACTTCAATGTTTTAAAGTAAAATACATAAGAGTTTTAATTAAAACAAAATAAGTGATAATTAATTATGCATGATCAACGTTTTATAAATAAATTTGTGACTGGTGAAATATCATATTAATCAAAATAAAATTTATTCGAATAATACAACAATCAACAATAAGTTCTCAAATTATATCATTTCACGATACTTTATGTCTCAAATCAATTAATATTTATTCAAAATGATGTGAACATAACTTTATGTAATTTTTAATTTTTTATGTATAACATGTGACATTTAGCTATCTAACATATAGAGTTCAAACTCAACTTATTCAAATATTTTGATTGTGTCTTGCATGTGATATGTGTCAAGCATATCTATGAAAATTTTGCACCTTTTGTTTTTTTAAACAATTATATATAATGATCTTTAAGAGTTTATTACCTGTAAATATAATAGGTTGAACTCTCTCAAATATTATTTTTTGATGTTTAACTTCAAAGTATTTAAAAGATAACATATAAAATATTTAACTAAAAGTAATACGAAGTATTTGGTTAGTCATAATCAATATTTTATATTTGACTTATACGTATTTAATTAAAGATATTAAAGACAAATGTAACGTGTTTTCTACTTTTTCATGTTGTTTATAATACTATATATTACTTAATAATCATTACTTTTGTTTTGATTATTCAAATGCACTCGCGATCACTATGTACATACACACTCATACACATACTCTTTATCACACTATTGAAGCTAGAGGCGGCAAACAATGACACGACACGAAAACACGACACGAACCCGACACGAAATTAACGGGTTTGGGTTGAGCCTTAATGACCCATTTATGTAAGTGGGTCGACACGAACACGACACGAAATTTAATTGGATCGGGTTTGGGTTGAGCTCTCTAAACACGAACTCGACACGAATGACCTATTTACTAAATTAATCCTTTTTTTCTTGATTTTTCATCACATAAATATACTTACACTTTCCAAATATAGAGAAAACACGAAAATATGACACGAACCCGACACGAAATTAAAGGGTTAGGGTTGAGGCTTGATGACCCATTTATGTAAGTGGGTCGACACGAAATTTAATTAGGTCGGGTTTGGGTTGAAGGGTTCGTGACCCGTTTACATGTGACACGAACACGAACCCGACACGACCCGATCTGTTTGCCAGGTCTAATTGAAGCCTATCAAAATCTCATATGTATTCAATTTGTCCAATATAATTTTTTTCATTCCCAGACTATAAAAACTTATCTCTTAGTAGTTTTTTTAAAGTTATGTTTTTAATATATAAAATGACTCTTCCAAATATATTTTTCTTAATGGATTTAATAGTGTAAGTTTTATAACTTTCTCAAAATGTTTTTTTACGTAAATGTAAAACATTGTGAGACGCTCACTTTAACCATCTCTACATCTCAAAATAAATATTTCAATAAATATAATGAAAATTATACTTAATTGAAAGCATTTTTCACAATGAACGTAATTATTTACATTTTAGAATTTTTATCAAAATAATTTTTTAGTAAATTTACAATCAAATCATTGTAATTATTTAATATAATTTATTAAAATATAATTAATATTTTGCTGAGATTTATACAGCATTTATTATGTTTGTATTTAATTTCAGCTGTAATTAATACGTGTATTTAAGGCTGGGTTGACACGTGGCGCATCCACAGCGTTTCAACCCAGTTTTATATATATATATAAGATATACTCCGTATGTTATTAGGGCAATTAAATGGCTTTGAAATATTGAAAGAAAAAATGTAAAATTAACAATTATATATAGGCTTAGTTGAGTTCGAGTTCTGGTTTAAATTCACGAGCTTGATAATGAGCATAATTTTTTCAAGCTCTGGCGAGCTCGAGCTCGAGTTTTGCTTCATGACCACAAGTCGGGCAAGGCTCGGCTTGTGCAGTGTGCGCAATTGGGCCCTGTAAGTTCTTATAGTCTAAAATAACATGTTCTAGTCTCATAATGAACATGTATAAACTGAATGCGGAAGCGATAAAAGAGATCGATTACATACCTCCAGCCATTGCTTGAAATAATTGATATGTCTTAATGAATAACCCAATTCCTTATGCCCCAAATCTGACTTGGTTTCCAAACCCTCGGCCTCACAATTTAGATGGTGTATTTTCTTAATGAGGTAGGCTTGGCGAACCTTAATCAGAATAAATATGTATTCCGTATAAATAAATAAATAAATATGTTCCCTTTATACGGACTCTTGCCATCAAAGAGTCAATTGGACAGAGTTTTCTAAATTACGAGTGGTAAGTTGATACCGTCGTCAGGTACCAAAAATAAAACCTAGATACACTAACAGAAGCTAGCAGTAAGTAGGGTCGATCTCCACAGGGAGATGGGAAAATGTCAGCTTTAACAAAGTCCGTCACGGTAACCAGTTTCTGGGGGTTTGAATTGTTTATTCTAATCTAATGAGATCAGGGAAGAGAAATAAAGCAAGAGAGTTGGAATTAAGCAAGTAGAGAGAAAACAGCTAAGACAGTCGGTTCACCATGATTCGCTAGTGATGCAATCTAGGTCTCAGGTCAATGCAAGTGTAATCTATGGAGCAATGAATATCTCCTTCCGGTCTCAATTCGCCCTAAAACACAAATAGCTTAGCTTCCGCCCTCACTAAAGTGCCCTAATGTTCGCTACAAGTCTCACCATTTCCAATCTTCCGATCTAGGTCAAGGTTTACCGTAATTTATTAACTAATTGCGTCGACTCAATTAGACAAGAACAATTAATTGTAGCGATTAACAACATAGACTAAATTTGCATTAAACCTAATAATTCAATCTACACTTCCCTTAAAACCATGGCTCCCCTATGTCTTAGCAAGGTAAATTAGCTATGCATTATTATTGAAATAACAACAACCATACATAAGCAATTAAGATCAAACATGATAAAGCAATGAAAGATTGATAATAACTATTGTAAGTTAAAGGAGAGAAAGCAATAAAAAGCAATAATAGATTAAGATTCAGATTAAAGGAAGAATAAGAGTACCGATTACAAGTTGTAAAATCTGAGCCAAAGTTTCAGAGTAAGAGTAAGAGAGAGTAAAGGGAGAGAAGAGAGTAGTCGAAGTCTGAGGCAAGAAGAAGAGATAGCAAACGTAGTTCTTAACCTAGCTTATATCCTAATTACAAAGCCCATCTCGGAAATAGGCAAACACACGCATAGAAAGGAAAACTTCTCGATCGAGTGAAATAAAACCACTCGATCGAGGACAAATCCATAAATTCTTCTCGATCGAACAGAAATATTGTTCGATCGAGCACCCCTTATATCAGCCCTTTCGATCGAGTAGATAAACAACTCGATCGAGCAACTCTTGATGGATAAAGCATTCGATCGACCAGATAACTGGTAGATCGAGCTATATTAGCGCATATGGATTCCTTGGCATCTTCCGAGATCAGTTCACGCGTCTTTAAGCGATGGATTCCACGCTCCGATTCCTTATTCTCCAAAATGCATGCAAACGGGACAAGTTTAGGCTCGATTTTGCTCCTTTCTGGTCCGTACCTGCAGTTTACACAAGGCAAACCAAAGTAGACTATTCGGGGGCATTTGTAGCTATTCGCCACATAAATAACACAGAAATGCGTGTAAAAATGAGGTAAAAAACCTTATATAAAACACACGCATCATAAGTTATGAGAGATAATAGTGGAAACAGAATCTTAGGTAAATTCCACATGGACCAACTTAATTTCCATAAATATTAATATAATACTCCCTCTGTCCCAGTCATTTGTTGTCCTTTCTATTTTTAGAATGAACTTGATGAGTAATTTGATCATTCTCATTCAATTTGTTCCACTTGTCATTTAGTTATTGGCCTTGTTCTTATTCCTTAGTTTTTGTGCCAAAACGAAAGGACAACAATTGACCGGGACGGAGGGATTACTTATTTATTTTATGGAATATCTTATAGGCTCGTTATCAAGCCTAGTCATAAGGTTTCCACTTTCCATTGTAGTCGACGACTTGACGGAGTAGATTACTGTGTTGAAACAATTAGTAAGAGATAATGAATGTAGATCTTGGAGTAAATAAAGAAGGAACCATTTAAAAAATGTTGTGTTGTTTACCTTTGCTTACTATTCATTACGATTTTAATTTAGGATAAATTACAAATAACCACCATGTATTTGCGTAATTTTACAAATAATCACCATGTATTCCCGTTTTTACAAATAACCCCCAAACTTTCATGTATACTCCTCAATCACCACCGTATATATGACCTGAGACTCATTTTTCATATTTTCCGACTCATTAATCAAGGATTTATCTGAAATACCCATATTATCCTTATCAACTAACACAATCCCAAATTACATTACATTTCTATTTTTCTCGATTTTCAGAAATACGCAAATCAATTGATTCATCTGAAAACCCTAAATCCCCCAAATCAATTGATCCAATATCCTTTACAATTTTTCTTTACAATTCAACTGAAATGTCCCTCCCCCCCTTTATGATTTACCATAATTTTTGGTTTCAATCACATGAATTCATGTTCAGCTCGTACCCACAAGACACATTCCTTAAAACTGATCTACGCAGACAGCAACTGGAGAAGTATTTATCGTCAATTCGACGGCATACATAGTGGTTTGGATTGACGGGTTCGAATAGAGCAGTAGCGCGGGTTGGGTTGTTAGAGATTCGGCACGGTGGAACTGGGTTGCTCGTGGTGGTTGAACAGCGGTACCGAATTGTTACTCGTGAGTGCGGAGCAGATGATGAGGATGAGTGGGGACTCGTTATTTCTGGGTTGAGATTCATGGGCAATAAGGAGGAGGGGGTGGGTGTGATGGCCTTATTTGGGATGCACTAGGTTGTGCGACAGAATGGTGGATCGGAACCGAGTCGAACTAGCTTGATTGCATCGTGTCACGGCTGCTGGACATGTGGTTCGTTTGTGCTCAATTAGTTCAACTTCTCAGACTTTTAAATCGGGTTTCGGTTCCGACTTCAAATACGGTGATTCAAATGGTGGTGTGCGGTTGAATTTTGGTCCAATGCCGTTGTTAGCTGCTCAATTAAGCGCGGAATTGGGGGGTTGCTGCACTTGAATTTGGCATGGTTAATTGAGATGAGTGTAGGTGAAATGTTGGAGGATCTTAGGAATTTACGGATTAGATGAATCAATTGATTTGGGGGATTTCGAGGGTTTAGGGTTGCCATATGAATTAATTGATTTGGGACTTTGGGTCTTCAGGGAAAGAAAGATATAGATGTTATGTTAATTGGGATTGTGTAAGTTGATAAGGGTAATATGGGTATTTTAGATAAATCATTCATTAATGAGTCGAAAAATATAAAAAATGAGTCTCGGGTCATATATACGGTGGTGATTGGGGAGTATACGTGAAAATTTGGGGGTTATTTGTAAAAACAAAAATACATGGTGGTTATTTGTAAAAATACTCAAATACATGGTGGTTATTTGTAATTTATCCTTTAATTTATTTATAATTTTTGAATGCTTTACTTCACTCCAACAATAAGTCGAATATTTTTTTTTTGTGTACGACAATAAGTCGAATATTAGTATACAATACGGTACTCCGTATATTGTTGTACTATCACATAATTACACAATACGTTACAACTAATTGTTAATTACATTTGAGAAAGTTGTTGAATTTGCTTATAAAATATTAATATGCATACTTAATTCATCGCATCGCCCTCTTAAGTAATATCCTGGTTCGTAATTCTATAGTTTACTAGTATTGGTGCCCGGCTTCGCCCGGGCTACCTCTACTTACCATTAATTTTTTTTTCATTAAATAAAATTACTTAAAGTTGCATAACCCATAAATTTATCATTAATATATTTTTTATAACATATCCTAAAATTACGATGAAATAAATTTTGAGACAAATCACTACTCCCGCTATTAATATTTTACTCTTATTAATGAAACAATAGTAATAACATGTAATACTATGGTTTTATGAGTCTCTGGGTACTCTATCGAGTGAGCCTTACGTTGTCGCGTAAGGGTGTTTTGGTTTTTAGAAAAGTATTCTGTCTGTAAGGTACTCAATCGAGTAGCCTTGGTACTCGATCGAGTAGGGGGCACTCGATCGAGTACGTCAGCTACTCGATCGAGTGGCTCGATTTACGGGTAATAATGTTTTGTCGGGTTTTGTTAATAATGCGAATAGGTATATATAACTTTCCGTCATCATCATTAAACACTTTTATTAAACCTAATCACTTCAAAAGAGATTTCAAACTACGTTCTTCGCATCTTTCGCATTATTGACAAATTCCGGAGCTTGAGAGGGCGGAATTCATCATCCTTTACATTCTTGTGATCCTTGCGTCAAGGGTAAGATCTACGTACCAATTTTATAGTATTTTATTAAGTTTGTTTAAACCCTAATTTGGGGGATTGGGGGTTTTTGTTAGTTTTATGATTGTTAGTAATTATGTGATCATATGTTAGGAGGAGGATTCGTAGAGGAGGCTTTTTGATAACAGTTGTTGAGATCGTCTGATTGTATTGCATTCCAGGTAGGGTTTCCCTACTCAGTATTAGTCACATGATGTGTTGGTTGTGATTCGTGATTGTTGAGTTTTATCGTACGAGTATTGTGACAGTTGTTGGTTTTGATTGCTGATTAGTAGTTGTGATTGATTGTATCTGTCTGTGTTCTTCGGGGTGCGTCCCTGGCTGAGTGGAGTCACTTGCGGGAGTGGCTTCACGCCCATGATTCGCCTTCTGTGGAACCCGCCACAGAAGGGATGTGCACATTAATGGATTTGGGTTTATCGCTCGATGGAGATGAGCGGGGCTTAGGTGGGAACGGTTGCGGTCCCCCACTGGCGGCGAGGAGTAACCTGTTGCGATGGGTACTCTGGCAGGGCTACACACTTTAGTGTGTAGTCAGTATTGTGGAGTTGGTGATGGAGTTCAGAGTATATCGGTGACGATTGAGCTGTGTTGTGTGTTGTTTCGTTGAGTTATGTAAATTGTGTGATTAGTAATGACCCCGTTTTATTGTTTTAAAAACTGTGGTGATCCATTCGGGGATGGTGAGCAGTTGTTGAGCAGGTATGAGTCGAGATACATGGGATAGCTGGGATGTGTCGCCATCAGATGATAGAGTCTTCCGCTGTAGTTTTGATAGTTCTTAGACAGTTGTTTTGAGAACATGTAATCCGTATTTTGGCAGTTTGGTTTTTGGATTGTATTCACTTAAACTTTATACTATTTAAATGTTGTTTCTTTATTGTCTTTTGATTATCATTGCCTCAGGAACCCGAGATGGTGACAGCTTTATACCTGAGTGGTCCTGGTAAGGCACTTGGAGTATGGGGGTGTCACATAACATTTCACTACTTGGCCGTAATCATTGTTACTTTCACAACTCCCGCCGTAATTATTGTTACTGTCACTACTGCCGCATTAATATTGATAATTTCACTACTCCCGCCGTAATTATTGTTACTTTCACTATTGCCGCATTAATATTGATTATTTCACTACTCCCGTTGTTGTTTCTACCACTCTCACTAATCTCGTTGATAATATTGTCACTTTTACTATTTAAATGAGCGATTACTATCATATAACTATATCCAATGTTACCACAATTCTTTTCTTTACTGACGAAATACTTTTACTACTTAGGCATGCAATTTTAAGAGGATTATATATTTATATAAATATATTACATATATGCATTAAATCAAATCGAAAGAATTATGCAATATTATATATTATGGAATATAACTTGAATTATTTATAACTTACTTATTATATTTTTGTATGTTAAATAATTAACATCTCTATACATCTAATAAATTATAAAGTTTAATAAAATTACATAGATTTTAAATTTAATATAAAATTTTATGATGATAGTAATTAATACCATAAGTGTGCATGTTTATACTAATTAATTATTTTATTTTAATGAAATTGACCATCTTCTAGTTTATAATATATAAAAAAAACGTTATAAGGTTTAACGTTATTGGTGCCCGGCTTCACCCGGGCTACCTCTACTTACCATTAAATTTTTTTTTCATTAAATAAAATTACTTAAATTTGCATAACCCATAAATTTATCATTAATATATTTTTCTATGACATATCCTAAAATTACGATGAAATAAATTTTGAGACAAATTCACTACTCCCGCTATTAATATTTTACTCTTATTAATGAAACAATAGTAATAACATTTCACTACTTGCCCGTAATCATTGTTACCTTCACTACTCCCGCCGCAATTATTGTTACTGTCACTACTACCGCATTAATATTGATAATTTCACTACTCCCGCCGTAATTATTGTTACTTTCACTATTGCCGCATCAATATTGATTATTACACGTTCACCTCTCCCGCTGTTAATATTATTACTCACTACATCCCCTGTTAATATATTTACGTTCACTACCTTTTCGGTTACTGTTGTTTGTTTTACTATTCCTACTATTTTTACGGTTAACCCGTTAGTTTTTTCAACCTCGTATATTTAAAAAAAAAATCTTAAAATCGAATTGTTAGTGAATTTTTCATACTCTTTCCGTTGTTCCTACTGTTACTTTCATTACATTTGTTGTGACTACTATTACTTTCACTTCTCCCACCGTCATTATTTTTTCTTTCACTACTCCCGCATTTATTATTGTTAATTTCACTACTCCAGCTGCTGCTAGTATGCCTCTCACTACTCCTGTTGCTATATATTATTGTTGCTTTTACTACTCACATGGAAGGTTACTATCATAATAGTTGATTATCTAGTTGTATTAGAGTTATATATTTAAATAAATCTGAAATATTAGATTAGAATATTATTTAAGAGAAATCATTATTATTTACTAATTAAATTACAAATCTAATGAATTATGGAATATTATATTTTTTGGAAATCTGAATTGATTTACGTACCTTTTAATAGTTTCCAAAATATAACATATACTTATATTATATTTAGTATATATTAAATAATTAACATATTTATACTAATTAATACCATAAGTGGGACCCGTTTATTTAAGGAAGCTCGCCATATTCTAATATTCTCTAAATTTATGCTTTTAACCAAAACTATATAATATTTACATTGAAGTCCCTTGTTCAGGTCAATCACACGGCGCTAGCGATTTAAAACTATATAGTATAATTAATGTGTATAGATTTATTTAATTACATGGAAGTCCCTTGATTTCTGGAAATAATATATAACTAATATTGGTGCCCGGCTTCGCCCGAGCTACCTCTACTTACCATTAAGTTTTTTTTCATTAAATAAAATTACTTAAAGTTGCATAACTCATAAATTTATCATTAATATATTTTTTTAACATATCCTAAAATTACGATGAAATAAATTTTGAGACAAATCACTACTCCCGCTATTAATATTTTACTCTTATTAATGAAACAATAGTAATAACATTTCACTACTTGGCCGTAATCATTGTTACTTTCACTACTCCCGCCGTAATTATTGCTACTGTCACTACTGGCGCATTAATATTGATAATTTCACTATTCCCGCCGTAATTATTGTTACTTTCACTATTGCCGCATTAATATTGATTATTTCACTACTCCCGTTGTTGTTTCTACCACTCTCACTAATCTCGTTGATAATATTGTTACTTTTACTATTTAAATGAGTGATTACTATCGTATAACTATATCCAATGTTACCACAATTCTTTTCCTTACTGACAAAATTACTTTTACTACTTAGGCATGCAATTTTAAGAGGATTATATATTTATATAAATATATTACATATATGCATTAAATCAAATCGAAAGAATTATGCAATATTATATATTATGGAATCTAACTTGAATTATTTATAACTTACTTATTATATTTTTGTATGTTAAATAATTAACATCTCTATACATCTAATAAACTATAAAGTTTAATAAAATTGCATAGATTTTAAATTTAATATAAAATTTTATGATGATAGTAATTAATACCATAAGTGTGCATGTTTATACTAATTATTTTATTTTAATGAAATTGACCATCTTCTAGTCTTCTATAAATATTTAGGAAAATTATCAGGCATCTTCTTACTTTTAGTCTCCTTGAAATTGACCATCTTAATTAATTATTTTATTTTAAGGAAACTGACCATCTTAATTAATTATTTTATTTTAAGGAAATTGACCATGTTTAGGAAAATTACCAAGCTTCTATATAATTTAATTTTAACCCAAACTATATAATATTTGCATTGAGATCCCTCCATTGGGTCCATCACACGGTACTATTGATTAAAAACTATATAGTATAATTAACTTGTATTACTTTCTTTAATTACATTGAAGTCCCTTGGTTTCTGGATTTAATATATAGTATTGATGGCGTTTCGGTCCCTTAATAACTCTACCCTATTTGGAGAACAAGAATCGAATGACGCTAAAGCCAAATCTCAAACCAAACGGGTTTGATGGTGTGATTTCTCATATCATCCTTAACCATGAGGTCGTGGGTCGATCCCTGCCCAAAGGAATGGAACAAACTCTTTTGTCAGACATGTACATCTTTGTGAGAGCACCCGCGACAGAGACATTATAAAAACAGATCTCAAACAGAACCAACATTGGAGTGTAATAGCGAACAATTACATTATTTAGAGTGGCTATTTATCATCAAACCATTTCATACAAGACTAATCAATATAACAACTTCTTCATAGCCGAGTGTAAGGAGTCGCACTTTTACCCCATAATCCCTGAGAATTGCCTGCGTCGTCCTTGGACTTTAAGCCCTTAGATTTCTTATTTGTACTCATGTATTTTCATTTCTGTTTTTAGTTTCATTTAGTACTCCAAGACTACTTCCTGCGTGTCGAATCTTGGAGTCCCGTTTGTAAACTATTTCATTATATTAAGGCCCTGTTCTTTTAGACTGAAATTATCTGAACTGAATTGAACTTAATGTAGTTGGACTGAACTCAACTTAATAGAGCTGAACTGAACTGATCTGAATCGAACTGAAATAAAAATAAAAATATTATAATAATAATACCAATAATAATAATAATTTCCACCAACAGGAACTGCTATCCCATGTTCTGATGATGCTAAGACGACGAAATCTGTGGGTGAGATTGTTGGTATTCCAGTCCTAAACCTTGAGGTCCTTATTGAAGATGCTCAGACGGAATCTGAAGATGAGGTGGGTGAAGATGAGGTGGGTGATGATGAAGAGGAAGGATGGACTAAGGTTTCTGGTAAGTCACCGTCATCTTCTCCTAAATCTCAACACTCTTCTGATGGTATGCTTCAACTATCTCCTGAAGATGTTCTCCCTGAAGTCGAATATTGGTCCACTGCTGTTGTCTGTTATGTGTTAGGGGGAAATCCACCTTGGGAGTTGTTGTCTGGGTTTATTAGTCGTATTTTGGGTGCTTACAAATATGATAAAATCTCGTTTTTGCCTAATGGGGCTTTCCTTGTTCACTTTCCTTCTCTAGAGTGCAGGAACCTCGTTCTGAAATTAGGGTTCCCTATGTTTGACAACAAACCTATTGTGGTCAAACCATGGACTGAGAACTGCAGCCTGGCTAAGGAAAGAGTCAAATTTGTTCCAATCTGGATTCGTTTATGTGGTCTGGGGCTAAAGTTCTGGGGTACTTCTAGTCTGGAAAAACTTGCATCATTAGTTGGCAAATATATGAGATGTGATGAGGCCACTACTGATAAAACTAGACTAGGATATGCCAGGATTCTGATTGAAGTTGAAGTTGGTCAAAAATTTCCTGAGAGGATTTTTTTCAAAGATGAGAAAGGGTCTGAAGTTTGTGTGCCACTTGAATATGAATGGAAACCTGACCTGTGCTCACTTTGCAAAGGAATAGGTCATACTGATGATATGTGCAAGAAGAATAAAGAATCAATACCTATTCCTAAGCAGAGGCAAGAATGGCGACCAGTGGTTAAACCTGGGGTTCCAGTTAGGGCATCTGCTGGTCCTGTAGTAGTTCCTGCCCTTACTGTGAGAGGACAGCCTAGGGTATCTGCTACAATCCCTGCAGTTGTGACTGTTCCCCCTGCTACTCTCTCCCCTGTTACTGTGGTCACTCAGCAGATTAGACAAGAACATCATACTGCCTCTACCTCTTCTCTTGAGGCTCCTACGTCTCCTACTTATGCTGAGGTTCTGAATAGTCCAACAAAAAGTCTGGAAGGGAGATTGGATAGGCCACCAGAGGTTATTAATGGATAACATAGGAAGTTGGAATGTGAGGGGTATGAATAAGCTTACTAAGCAATTAGAAATTAAGAGATTCCTTTATCATAATAATGTAGGCTTATTTGGGTTAGTTGAACACAAAATAAAGGATATTGACTGTTCTGGGGTTTTAAATAATCTTGGTCAACACTGGAGTGGGGTTAGCAACATCCAGTGCCATCCAGGGGGTCGAATTCTGCTTATTTGGATTGAACAATGTTTTACTGTCAACATAATTACAATGTCTGACCAGCTCATCTATGCTAAAGTTAAGGAACTTGCTAGTGGTAATGAATTTTTGTTCACTGTGGTTTATGGCTCTAATGATGAGGAGGAACGTCTTAATTTATGGAATGATCTCAAGCACATTAAGGATTCTTGGAATGGCCCTTGGTGCATCTGTGGAGACTTTAATAATCTCCTTGATTTTAATGAGAGAATTGGCAGGCCTGATCATTGGAGTGATATCACTGATTTCAGGGACTGTGTTGATTATTGTGAGGTTATTTATATCAAAGCTCAGGGTGCCTTTTTCACCTGGAATAACAAGCAAGACTCTAGTACTAGAGTTTATTCTAGACTGGATAGGTTTATGATTAATGGTGATTGGTTGCAGCTGTATCCTGAGTCTTATGCATATTTTTTACCTGAAGGACTTTTTGATCACAACCCTTGTTTGTGTTATAGGAGAGTTGTTAATCAGAGAAGACCTCACTTTAGATATTTTAACATGTGGGGTCAGGATCCTCATTTTAAAGAGCTTGTTAAGCATCATTGGAGTAAGAAGGTTTCTGGTTCCTGGATGTATCAAGTGGCTACCAAACTTAGAAGCTTGAAACAACCTCTAAAGGAGCTTAATAGGAACAGGTTCTCTGATATTGAGAAGGCTGTTGAGGTTGCTAAAGTGAATCTGGATAACATCCAATGTCAACTTCATGGGGACCCTAATAATCCCAGTCTGATGAATTCTGAAGCTTCTGCTGCTGATGTTTACAGAAGTTTAGCTAAAGCTCACTTTAGTTTTCTCTCCCAAAAAGCTAAAGTGGACTGGGTTAGTGAAGGTGATAAGAACTCTAGATATTTTCACAATCAAATTCGTGCCAGACAGATTCATAATAAAGTTTTGCAAATCAAGGATATGAATGGCAACTTACATTCTGACCCCAAGGATATTGAGCATGCCTTCCTGTCCTATTATATGGATCTCCTGGGGACTAAGGCTTCTACTCTTCCTGTTCATGTTGCCACTGTTACTTTGGGGCCTGTTATTACTGATGACCTCAAATCTCTTCTCCTTAAACCTATTACTAAGGATGAGATCAAAGCTACTATGTTTTCTATTCCTGCTGCTAAATCCCCTGGGCCTGATGGGTTTACAAGCCAATTCTATAAAGATTCCTGGGATATCACTGGTAATGATGTGGTAGGAGCTATTAAGGATTTTCTTATTAATGGCCAGATGCTTAAACAAATCAATACTACTACTTTGACCCTCATTCCTAAAGTTAAACAGCCTACCTCTGTCCTTGAATATAGACCCATTGCTTGTTGCAATACCCTTTACAAATGCATTGCTAAGATTCTCTGTGCTAGACTTAGTGAGGTGTTGCCTACTATTATTAATAGGAGTCAAGGTGGTTTCATTAAGGGAAGGAATATTGTGGAGAATGTGCTCATTTGTCAGGATCTTATTCGTTTGTATAACAGGAAAATTGCTTCCCCTAGATGCATTATCAAAATTGATCTGAGGAAAGCCTATGACACTGTTGAGTGGGATTTCTTACATCAAATGCTCAAGGCTTTGAATTTCCCTCCTCAATTCATTCATCTCATAATGGTTTGTGTGTCTACTCCCTCCTATACTCTTAATGTCAATGGGAATTCTTTTGGTTTCTTCCAGGGCAAGAGGGGTTTAAGACAAGGTGACCCTTTATCACCTCTGCTCTTTACCCTTTGCATGGAGTACTTGTCTAGAATTCTATCTGTGGTAGCCCAACAGTCTTCATTCAGATTCCATCCTATGTGTGGCAGTCTGAAGCTTAATCATCTTTTATTTGCGGATGATCTGCTCTTGTTCTGCAAAGGTACACCTGCTTCCATTATGTGGCTTCTTAGGGGGTTCTCTACCTTTTCCTCTGCTTCTGGTCTATGTTTGAATTGTGATAAGACTAACATTTACTTTAATGGAGTCAAGAATGAGCTTATTGAGGAGATTGTTGCTATTTCTGGCTTCAAAGTTGGAACTCTTCCTTTTAAGTACCTAGGTATTCCAATCTCTTCTAAGAAGATTTCAAAGTTTGATGCTCATATTCTCATTGAAAAGATTGCCAGCAGAATCAGGTCCTTAGGAGCCAGACAACTTTCTTATGCTGGTAGAATGGTACTTGTTAAATCAGTTTTGTCCACTATGCATTCCTATTGGGCTTCAATCTTTCTTATTCCTTCTGGTGTCATGAATAAAGTAGAAGCTATTTGTAGGAATTTCCTTTGGGAGGAAAAGATGCCTACCTCAGAGCACCTAATGTAGCTTGGGCAAAGTGTTGTACTCCAAAAGAGGAAGGGGGATTGGGTCTTATGAATGCTAAGATTTGGAATAAAGCTGTCCTTGGAAAATATACCAGTTGGCTAGCCACTAAGAAGGATCACCTTTGGGTCAAATGGGTGAACCATGTTTATATGAAAGGGAGTGCTTGGACTGATTATACTGCTCCTTTAGACTGCAGTTGGACTTGGAAGAAAATTGTGCAGGTCAAGGATATTTTTAAGGCTGGTTATCATGCTAACAGTTGGATTCACAATGTTTCTGGCTACTCCATTGCTTCTGGTTACAACTGGTTAAGAACTTCCTCTCCTAAGGTCCCTTGGCGGTTTATTTGTTGGAATTCTCTCAACATTCCTAAAACTGCATTTATCTATTGGGCATCTCTCCATAAGAAACTCCTTACTCGTGATAGATTGGTCCAAATGGGTATCTGCAGTGATGTTAACTGTTGTTTGTGTGATGCTGCCCCTGAATCTCATGATCACTTATTCCATGATTGTGTCTTTACCAGAAGGTGTATGAGTCTATTGCAGCTGAAACTTCAATTCCCTGTCCCTACAGATGACATAATCAGGTGGTTTTCTGCTGGTAGATGTAAGAGTGTACTGCAGAAGTTACTTGCAGGTGCTTTCTATGTTGGTGTCATTCATGCAATATGGATGGCTAGGAATCATTCTAGGCTTCACCATTCAGTTATACAACCTAAAGTTCTAGTGCATCAAGTTTGGAAGGAGGTATTAGAAAGATGGAAGAAAAGGAATAGATCTCCCCTGAGACCATTAGAAACACAATGGCTATCTCGTGTATCTATGTAATTTTTTGATTTTCTTAGCTAGTGAGTTGAGCTTGTATCCAGAACATTGTATACCTATTTTTGATTAATATATACTTACCCTTCACCAAAAAAAAAAATAATAAATATTATAATAATATTATTCATTATTATTAATAATAATATTTTAATATAATTTAATAACAATTTAATAAGATATATAAAATATAAAATAGTAATATAATAATAAATATAGTAATAATAATAATAATAACAATAATAATATTAAATAATATACCAGTAACATATTAATAATAATAACTAAAAATTAAATATGATAAGTATAATATAATAATAATAATAACAACAATAATAATAATAGTGTTAGGCCCAGATTTGCCTGGCCTGACCATAACCTGGCCTGACCTTACGAGGCTGATTGAAGAAAACGAAGACCGGACAAATCTAACTATTATTTAGCTGTTGAAGAATATTATGGCAGGCAGGCTACTAAATCCTGGAAGAGAAGCCTGATGGTCAGTATAGACAGCTTGGCAGAGATTATTAAAGCAGCCTGGATTAAGGAGATAAACAAGAAATACAGTTGTATAAGTCAAATAACCGTGTCCTATACTCAAGGAAGACCAAGTCCAACCAAAAGACCCTATCATTTATGAATTTGGACGGAAAGAAGAGAAAGAGCCTAAGGTTCGTTAAAAGAAGAATAAGTCAAGCAGATTAATAGGGGACATGCCCTATTAATCCGGCAACAACTCCTACATTTGGGGAGGACGTTATTCATTGTAACGTTGTTCATTGTAACGTTGAGAATAGTGTTGAGAACTATAAATAGCAGAATCTAAACAATTGTAAAGGCATTCAATCTTAGTCAATTATTTTACACCTTATCTCTTTTTACTCTTGAATATTCAGATTTACATACGATATTGTGTTCGGCTTATCAAGATAATAAAAACGTTATTCCTTATACTTAATTCTTCCTTTGTCATTTACTCATATTATTCCAGACATATAGAACTAGATACCCTGATTACTATATTATCAAGCCGGATTCCTTACAGGAAAATCCTGCTAAAACAATTGGCACCCACCGTGGGGCATCTAGTTCTTCAACCAATAAAATTCTCCTTATCATCTTTCATTTAATATTCACACACAAAAATGGTAGAACTTACCGCAGAACAACAATTAGCGGCTGCCCTGGCCAAGATCAAAGAATTGGAAACAATCCAAGAGAAGGCTCAGGCGCCAAGCAGTAAATCAATAGGTCAAGGAATCGAGTCTAGCCTCGAAAAAGAAATTGGAAAATCAGGCTTCGGGTTCAGGACCGATTCAACCGGGAACTCCATTCTCATCCATTATCAAAAACATAGACTTCTCTAATTTTGGAACCCCGGAGAAGGATACCTTATCCCAAGCACTCCAACCATTCCCAATGATGAGACAAACAAATCAAGCGACAATAATGATGGCTATGCTTCAGAAATTCAAAAACTCCACAACAAAATAGAAAATATACCCAGTGCGGACCTCGTGGATCAAGTAGAAGTTGATGACTTTGCAGATTCACCTTTGCGGATGAAATTGCAAAGATTGATCTTCCCAAGAAATTTACTGTCCCATCCATGAGAACTTATGATGGAACCTCCGATTCACAAAATCATGTTGCCATATTCAAACAAAAAATGTTGGCTGCCTCAATACCCGGTGAACTCAGGCAAGTCTGCATGTGCAAAGGCTTTGCACAACCCGACCGGAGCAAAAGATTACGGTGGTTCATCAATCTACCAAATGGAGGTATCAAGAATTTTGCAGAATTGATCAATGCCTTCAATCAACAATTCGCAAGCAACAGAGACATGGCCAAGAGACCCAAAGAACTGTTCGGGGTAAAACAACTTCCTGAAGAATCTCTCAAAGAATTCCTGGCCAGATTTGTCAAAGAAAAGGTGGCCATTCCCAGATGCGATGAAGAAACAGCGGTAGAAGCATTCAGACAAGGAGTCCTTCTTTGACAGTGACATCTATGCAGATCTCGACCAAGAAAGCATGTCCAACCTTTGCCACTGTCCAATCCATCGCCTTAGAGCATGTCAGATTAGAAGAAGATCTCAACTTCAGGACGAACTCATCCGGAGGAAAGCAAGGCTATGGACACACCAACAGAAAAAGTTCCTACCAGAAAGGAGGCAATCCCAGATCAGCACCCTATTCCAGGCCTGAACGATCTGAAGTCAATATGGCACAAGAACATAAAGGTAACCTTTCTAGCCTCCCAACTATTCCTGAATATAACTTCTCTATTAATACTGCAGGATTAATCAAACGCCGGAAAACACGGGAGATACGGTCGGATGGCCAAAGAAATCGATAACCCAAGGAAAGATCCAACGAGATGGTGTGACTTCCATCAGGATATCGGACACACAACGGAAGAATGCATCCAACTCAGGAAACAGGTGGCATATCTCGTAAAGAAAGGCTACTTGAAAGACATAATCCGGAAGCCAAAGAACAAAGATGAAGGACAAAACAAAGAGAGACCCGGAAGCAAAGAGACCCTCCTCCTCCTCCTCCCATCTATGAAGTCAAATTCATAAATGGAGGATCGAAATCTGTGGACCACCGGCTCGGCCGCCAAAAGAATATCCAGGGAATCCAGACTCCAACCTCCTCCCAGGCCAAAGTCATTGCCTGCTATTACCTTTGATGACTCGGACCGCAAGGAATATCGATCTACACCATGACAGCCTGGTAATCACCATGCAAATCGACAAAGAAAGGTGTCAAGAATCCGATAGACGGAGGCGCTCAATCAACCTGGTAATGCTTGACGTCCTTAAAGCTATGAAGATAGACGAAGGGAAGATCATCAAAAAATCCAGCGTCCTGGTTGGATTCAGTGGAGAAACAAAGAACACCTTGGGAGAAATCAGCTTGTCTACCTACGTGGAAGGCGTGGCTTCATATGAGAGATTTGGAGTAATGGATTGCCTATCCTCGTATAATGTAATCCTGGGCAGACCATGGATCCACAATGTCAAAGCAATCCCATCAACATACCATCAATGCGTAAAAATTCCAACAGAATGGGGGATAACCACCATCAGAGGAGAACAAAGGACGGCTCAGGAATGTTACACTCAGGCTTTGAAACCCTCAAAGTCAGGTAAGTCCCTTGCATAGCAATTAAAGTCACCTGTCAGGGAAGAATTTATAGCACAAACACAGATGGAAACAGGAGAAGTCACATTAGATCCAGAATTCCCTGACAGGAAAGTACTTGTAGGGTCGATGCACCGACTCAATCGGACCAAATCTGGTCGACTTTCTCAAAACTAAAATGTCTTGTTTTGCTTGGTCACATTTTGATATGACTGGTATAGATCTTTGATGTTATTACTCATAAGTTGAACATTGACAAATCCTTTAAGCCCGTGTCTGAGCAAAAAAAAGAAGAAAATTTGCTGCAGAAAGGCATGAAATCATCAACCAAGAAGTTGACAAGCTCTTTGGACATGGGAATGATCGGGAAGTAATGTACCCCGACCGGGCTTGCAAACGTGGTAGTCGTTCAAAAGAAAAATGGCAAATGGAGAGTCTGTGTAGACTACACCGACTTAAACAAAGCCTGCCCAAAAGATCCATTTCCTCTACCACACATCGATGCAATGGTAGATGCCACTGCAGGCCACGAAATGTTGACATTCATGGATGCCTCCGGATTCAATCGATAAAAATGCACCCAGCAGACCAGGAAAGCACAAAGCTTTCATCACTGAAAGAGGTATATATTGTTATCTTTGCTATGCCCTTTGGATTAAAAATGCAGTGCAACCTACCAAAGGCTAGTCAACATGATGTTCAAAGATCTGATAGGAGACACCATGGAAGTCTACATAGATGACATGGTAGTCAAATCAAAAAGGCGTAAGACCACGTCAAAGACCTGGAAGTAGCCTTTCAAATCTGGAAAAATTCAATATGAAGCTCAACCCACAAAAATGCCACTTTGAGTCTCAAGAGCAAATTCTGGGCTACATGGTGACAAAAAGAGGAATAGAAGCCAGCCCTGAACAGATCAAAGCTATCCTGGAGCTAGAACCACCAAAAACAGTCAAAGACATACAAAAGCTGACTAGAAGGATAGCAGCCCTGAACAGGTTCATTTCAAGATCATCAGAAAGATGCAAATTGTTTTATAACCTGCTAAGGAAAAACAAGGACTTCCAATGGACCCCTGATCATCAGGCCGCCTTTGAAGACTTGAATATATACCTATCCTCTCCCCTTGCTGGCAAAACCAGTCAAAGATGAACCCCGACAAGTATACATCTACCACACTAAATCGCTATCAGTGCGAGTCCTGGTCAAAGAAGCAGAGACGGACAACAAGACCCTGTCTACTATGTAAGTAAAAGTCTCATCTGGATGCGAGAGATCGGTATGGCTTACTTGAAAAATATGTTTTAGCTTTAATTATGAGTTGCACAAAATTGAGACCATATTTTGAAAGTCACCCAATAATAGTCAGAACCAATCTTCCTATCAAGTCTGTACTTAGGAAACCGAATTGTCCTGGACGAATGTGCAAATGGTCACCCACTAAGCACATACAATATAACATTTGAACCAAGGACAAGCAATTAAATCACAAGCATTGGCTGATTTTGTGGTCGATTTTAGTCCGACCCTAGAACCCGACCTAATAAAAGAAGTGAATAAACGACAAAGCGACCAAACAGGACCTAGAATGGACCCTATTCATCGATGGTGCAGCCAACATGAGGGGCACAGGACTGGGGTTAGTACTAAAATCGCCACAGGGGGATAAGATAGCACAAGCTATTAGCTGCGCATTTGAGGCCACCAACAATGAGGCAGAATATGAAGCCCTGATAGCCGGATTAAAGGTATGTATTGACCTTGGTGTGCAAAACCTAAAGGTACGTACTGATTCCCTTCTTATCTCCAACCAAGTAAATGGAATATATACTGCAAAAGACTCCAAAATGATACTTTATCTGGACGTTGTCCGAATTTTAAAAGAAAAATTTAAAATTTTTAATATTGATCAAATCCCCAGGGATTTGAATACCGTGCCGATGCCTTAGCCGGCCTAGGATCCAACTTTAGTCCCCTTGACTTCGACAAAATACCCATCGTGCATCTATTAGAACCTGCAATAAATAAACAAGATGAAAGTTTCCCAATCTATATTGCTAATTCTTGGACAAAACCTTACTATGACTGGCTACAACAGGGAATCCTTCCCTTAAATAAGCAAGATGCCAGAGCACTAAAAATAAAAGCTGCTTCATATACTATTATTGACAACGTGCTTTTTAAGAAATCGCAGGCCGGGCCGTATCTCAGATGCCTGGAACCACAAGAAGCTGAGCAAATATTATCAGAAATCCATGAAGGATACTGTGGAAATCACAAAGGTGGAAGAAGCCTGGCAAGCAAAGTACTCAGAACAGGTTATTATTGGCCTACCTTGAGAGCCGATTGCCTGGATTTTAGCTCTAAATGCAAAGCTTGTCAGATTCACGGACCATATATCCATCAGCCATCTGAAGAACTACATTCCATATCCGCACCCTGGCCATTTATGAAGTGGGGCATGGATATAGTGGGAAAACTACCTCAAGCACCCGGACAGAAAGTTTTCATGCTAGCAATGACTGATTACTTCTCCAAATGGATAGAAGCTGAATCATACAAGCAAGTCAAGGAGAAGGATGTCATAGCCTTCATCAAACACAACATCATATGTAGATATGGCATCCCCTCTGAAATAGTATGCGACAATGGCACACAATTTGTGGGAAAAAGAACATCAGCCTTCTGTGCTCAATGGAACATCAATCTGGTAACATCTACACCAGGATATCCAAAGGCCAACGGTCAGGCGTAATCCAAAGTAATAAGGTGGTAATCAGTTGCATAAAGAAAAAGCTGGAAAGAAGAAAAGGCAGATGGGCTGAAGAACTCCCCCTGGTCCTTTGGGCTGACAGAACCACACCTAAAACATCCACAGGCCAAACACCCTACTCCTTGGTCTATGGATGTGAAGCAGTAATCCCAGCTGAGGTGGACGTCCCATCAGCCAGATGCAGCCTGAATACAATAACAAGCAATATACCTCTAATGGAGGACGACTGGACTTATCGGAAGAGCTAAGAGATGCGACGGCAAAGATCGGATTAGCGACATATCACAAAGAGTTGCGAAAAGCTATAACAAGACCGTCAAAGCCAGGATATTCGGGGTAGGAGACCTTGTCCTCAGGAAAGTCTTCCAAAACACAAAAGAAAAGAATGCTGGCAAATTGGCCCCAACCTGGGAAGGTCCCTACCTAATTGACTCAATAGTCGGCCAGGGAGCCTACAGATTACAAACCCTGGAAGGTGAAATGATCCCAAGAGCCTGGAACATTGCACACCTAAAATTATTTCACATATAAAATATATCTCCCAGTTCAGGTATAATTTTCATGTTCACATTTCCTGCCTAGCTTGATTTGAAATTACATGTATAATACTTGCCATTACATGAATAAATGCAATATATGATTTTTCATGCTCAAATACTGATCTATGTTCCCATATCTTTACCAAGTAGAATCTTCAATACTTGTTTTTACATACTGCATTTTATTTAAAACAAATCTTAAAGATTGGGGGCTACCCCCACCAACATTCAACTAATATCCAACTGATATCCAAAATTCGATTTGCAAAAACAGCCTTATAATACGAGCTCAACTAAACATACAAACCTGGAAAATCTATTCCTGGATTGTATAAATGGGTTATAAGCCCTCCAGACAGGCAAGGGACATAAGCCCTCCAGACAGGCAACTATCCCACCCATAACATATTAAAACTGGCCAGATCCAGCACAAAAACTGGCCTGATCCAGTCGAATAACTGGCCAGATCCAGTAGACATTCAACATCACCTTTTCAGGACACAAGAAGAAAATTTAACCAAATATTTATTCGTCCAAAATAAATGGCCTTACCACACACCTAAGAAACACCCATTCCAGGAACATCCCCCCTGGATGGGTCAAAAAATGTTTCTAAATATTCATTCCAGGGACACTCCCCCTGGATAGACCAAAACCAAAAAGAAAAACGAAACTAAGCTATTTTTGAGCCAGTGACCGACTCACAACCATCCGCCATTTCCTGATCATCAGACTTTGCCTTGGAAGGAGGAGAATCCACTTCTTCTTCTTGACCCATATTGGCCAAATCAGGATACTGAGCGTCCAAAGCTATCTCATCCCGGTCCGGATTCCAAGTAGCCCGGTCAGATTCTGGATCCCTCATAGCATCGACCCGGCCTTTCCCGAAGAAGTACTGAGCAGCATCAGCCAACCGCACCTCCACCAACTCCTTTTCAGCAGCAAGCTCTTCGTTTTTTCTTAACTGATCTTGCATTGCCTGCTTCTCAGCCTCCAACTCTTGTCTGACAACCTTCTCGGCGTTTTTGCGACCACCTCACAAACTACAGCAGCCCGACCGCCTCCTTAGCTGTCCCCCCAACTCGAGATTGAAGTACCACTTCATTACCCCTGGATGTGTGCAGATCACGGTTTAGCCTATCCAACTTTTCCTCCAAATTAGCAACCTTGGCCTGGGCATCATTGAACTGACAGGCGGCAGCCAAACCAACATCCAATCCCTACAAAAGAACAAAATCAATCAGCCAAATACAAAACAAAACAAAACAAACACATGAACAATTAAAAACATTCCCTTACAACCAACCTCATTAGCCTGAGAAGCAAGTTCAGCAGCCTTTGTTACGAGAGAAGTCAGAATAGAAACCACCCTGGTAGACGACTCAAGAGTATTAGCAGACAAGAGCTGACCGCCCATCTTTTCAGAAAACTCGTTTATCTGTGCCCGGGCAGCATCCATATCATCAATCCTGGCGGCCACCTGCCTTATACTCCCGAGAGGTGAGCTTGAATAGGCTCTTTCTCCCCTTCTTCCTCTTCCGGGATCACATCTTCCCCTCCTCCTTTTTGAGCACGGACGACCTCGAGCGACACTATCCTGGGTAGATCTTGGGAAGGTGGATATCGGAAACCGGGATATCAAGTGTCTTGTCACTCCCACTAGCCTCCTGGCTCTTGGGTGATTCAGCAATCCTAGCCACCCCACCTTCAAATCCTTTGCAAAAAACTGGCTAGCCTAGCAGAAGACCTAAATATCGAATATATAAAAATGCATATACGTGAGTATCAAACAAGAAAACGACAAGAAGATAACGGATAACATAAAAACATATAGAAGACGTACAGGAAAGAGCAAGAGAACTAGGCTTGCCTTTGGGTACTTTAACCCTTGATCAACTTGGTCTTCATATACCGGGGCAACAATTCCCCGCCCAAACAAGTCCAGGTCCTCTCTTCCTCGGGAATGGCGAGGAAAGCATCTATCCTTGCAATGACCTCTTCGTCAGAGGATCATGATTCCAATCGGGAGCTACAAACATTACAGAACAAAATATACGGGTAAGACTTATATGCCTCACTCTCATTCAATATAACTACAAATTAAAAGTACAGGAAACCTACCACTCTCCAAGGGAGGATATCTCAGGTAATCAAAGCCTGATCCCAGAGTCTCAGTCCGGATAAACAGGAAAGTCTTTGCCCAACTTTTGTCATCTCCAGAGTCCAGGTTAGTAATTAATGGAGACATCTTTGACTTAATTCTCAAATTAAAACGACCAATGAAGGATTTTTAAAATGATATCTTTGCCTTGATATCATTAAGAGTAATCACAAGATTGTGTTTAGCACATAAATTTTCTATGGAATGAACAAGTTTCCAAACCATCGGCATAATCTGAAAAGGTGACACTTCCATAGCACGAATGGTGTCAATCATTAAGGGAGTAAAAGGTAACTTACAGCCTGCTTTGAATGCCCATTCGAAAATACAGAACCAACCAGGTGATACCCAGTTAGCCCTGACTGGACAAAACTCAGGAATCCATACCTCAGTCGACTCAGGAATTATTTTCTTCTCCCTTAGTATCTTGTCATAATTTGTTTTCAACAAGTTCTCTTCAGGAAAGTAAGGATCCAAAGATTGAAGGGCACTGAAAACAGAATCCTGGTACTTAAAAGCCACAGCACGAGCAGGAGGATCAATCTCCATCACCTCTTCTTCCTGGACGTCTATAGGTTCAGGCTCAGCAGCAGCAGCTTTCTGAGATGCAGGGCGTTTTTTGGCTCCCATATCTCTAAGTGTTTGATTTATTATGATTGTCGAGAAAATACAAACTAGCAGAACAGGATTACTGAGAAGTAGGGAAGAATTTCAGAAGAATTTCAGAAGAATATTTAGCAAAGAAAGTGGAGGAAATTTGGTGAAAAATAACCTTGCCCTAAATACCGTATTTATAGAAAATCTATAACGGTGTGAAAACCCTAGGGATTGCAAAACTCTCAGCATGACATCACCTAGCCGTTATAGTGTTCAACGGTAACTAGGAGTCTAGGAGTCATTGATTAAGTGTAACTCTCTTTATTATTCAGTCCGGTAAAATTGACATCTCACCCCTGGCCTGATCCAGCACGGGTAAAATGTCAAGGGGCAATTGTTAGGCCCAGATTTGCCTGGCCTGACCATAACCTGGCCTGACCTTACGAGGCTGATTGAAGAAAACGAAGACCGGACAAATCTAACTATTATTTAGCTGTTGAAGAATATTATGGCGGGCGAGGCTACTAAATCCTGGAAGAGAAGCTCGATGGTCAAGTATAGAACGACTTGGCGATTATTAAAGCGACTGGATTAAGGAGATAAACAAGAAATACGATTGTATAAGTCAAATAACCGTGTCCTATACTCAAGGAAGACCAAGTCCAACCAAAAGACCCTATCATTTATGAATTTGGACGGAAAGAAGAGAAAGAGCCTAAGGTTCGTTAAAAGAAGAATAAGTCAAGCAGATTAATAGGGGACATGCCCTATTAATCCGGCAACAACTCCTACATTTGGGGAGGACGTTATTCATTGTAACGTTGTTCATTGTAACGTTGAGAATAGTGTTGAGAACTATAAATAGCAGAATCTAAACAATTGTAAAGGCATTCAATCTTAGTCAATTATTTTACACCTTATCTCTTTTTACTCTTGAATATTCAGATTTACATACGATATTGTGTTCGGCTTATCAAGATAATAAAAACGTTATTCCTTATACTTAATTCTTCCTTTGTCATTTACTCATATTATTCCAGACATATAGAACTAGATACCCTGATTACTATATTATCAAGCCGGATTCCTTACAGGAAAATCCTGCTAAAACAAATAGTAATAATAATAATAATAAATATTAATACTACTAATATTGCCATTAATCATAATAATTAATAATAAATAAATATATTAAATATAAATAAAATATATTAACATAATAATAGCAATTGTTCCGGGTGTAATTCCGAAGAAGTTATTGTGACCACGTAAGCTTGTTGAATGATGCCGTTGCTCGTCTCTTCCTTTCGCTCTTTCCTGTTTAAGATTAACAAACTGAGGACTCGGCTTGGGGCCAAGTGTACTCACTCCGACGCTCAAGTCAGTAAACTTAGAGAGATAAGTTGTATGTTACTTGGCAAAGTATATTGTAGAGAGATAAGGGAGTTTATACCAGATTATTTGATTTTTAGTTTGATTTGTGATCCTTTTCTCAATGAGAGAAGTGGAGTATTTATAGACTTTCACCTTTTGTCACGTAGTGGCCAAGTGGCAGAGCAGGTGGAAAGACCGTTCTACCCTCGGTCGGGTGACCCATGGCAGGCCGGCAGGCCTGGTTGACTCTATGCCGAGGGGACTGGATGTGAGTACACAGATATGTCTCTCGGCTGGCTAGTTGCCGAGGCCGAGACCCAAGTGACAGGCCGGCATGCTTCGTCGGCTAGGCCGTCCTTCTTGTTGACTTGTTGTCTTTTGGCTTTGACCTTGGTCAATATGTTGACTCGGTCAGCGGGTGCAGAATATGCCCCATCAATTTGCCCCCAGCGTAGTCTATGCCGTGGTATGGACCTTCGATGAGTGTTGAGCGTATATTCTGCGCATGTTGAACTTCTCCTTCGGCTTCCTCTTCTTCGGCTTGGTTCTGTTCAGGCCGTACCATATCCCCCCTCCACATGGTTGTGTAATGGACAATGAATGTGGAAAAGAGAAAGGTGCTGGCCGAGACCAAGGTTGAGAGTGTCGGGTGCTTTTGATTGCCCCCGGCCGGTGCCGCCAAGCTTGGTTGATCAGCAAGCCGCTGGCAAGTAAATACCAAGGAGCGTGTCAAAGAAGGTTGGTAACTGTTACGTCGATTGACATTTCGTGGCTGCATGCTTGACACGTGTCCTGGTGTCGGTTGGTGGACGCTTCATGTGATTTGCTCTGATTGGTCTGCTTCATGGGCTTTGCTCTATAAATAGAGCAGTGTGCCCCTCTTTTTCCGCACAAATTTCATTTTCTCAAAAAAAATTTCTTCTCTCTAGTTTTTCGAAGAGTTTCTTTCTCTCCCTAGTTTCCAGAGCGTTACTCGGCGTAACACTTTCTTCCAAGGTAAACAAACAAATTTTTCAACTTTCATTTGTTAAGTAATTGTTTCACCATGTCTTCTGCTGATGCTCAACCCAGTACCTCTGCGCCGGGGGGCGAACCGTCGCGTCCTGATGAGCAGGAGCCACTGGTCGTCACCCCGATAGGGTTTGGGGGTCCTAAGTCGCCGTCTCCGGAAATTGATGAGAAATATCTCGAGGGTTTCGAGGATGATGATGATGATGAGGCAACCCAATCTGATTCGGAGAGGCCGCACTTCTTGGATCACGGCGACGCCTGCTCGATCAATCCTGATCGCGCTTGGACGACCAAGTTTGCTAGCTGTTCTGGTCCTGATCTTTTTGAAAACCATTACTTCTTCGGCAGGGGGTATAGAATTGTTGTCCCTGAGGGTGATCAGGCAGTCTGTTGCCCTCCCGAAGGCTGTATCGGCGTGTACATCAGACACCTGGAGTATGGGCTTCGGTTTCCTCTTAACGTACATGTTGTTGCCATAATTAAAGCTATGAACGTCGCCGTGGCACAACTGCATCCGTTGGCCATCAGGACGATTGTGGGCTTCGTATGGCCCTGTCTCTTTAAAGGGGAGGCCCCAACGGTTAACCTGTTCTGTCGGCTTCACCATCTGCGGCAGACTACCCTAGGTGGCCCGGGGTGGTATAGCGTGCAGACGGAGCCGGGTTACGTTACCGTTTCTAAGTTGTCATCTTGCAAGGATTGGAAGGGGCGGTGGGTATACGTCGAGGTTCCGGAGAACTATCCACTGCCTTGGTCATTCCAGAGCCGCGTCAATTTGCGGTGCGAGAGTAGGGGGTATGAAAAATACGTCTCCCGTAATAAAATTAAGATGGACGCCGCGAAGGTCTATCTTAAGGAGGACGAAACGCGGGCAATGAGGCTGTTTGAGGCTGAGAAGGATGGCACGCCGAAGGGATGGATGCCCCCGACGCAGATCGTTCTTCAGGACGAGCCGCTTTGCCGCGTCGGCCTCATACCGGCCCTCAGCCAGGGTGAGTGGGGTCGGTATGAGGCCCACCTTTGCTTTTATGCTTCTGTATTTGAGCTTTGTTTTACTTCTTTTGTTTAACTCTTGCTTTGCTTCTTGCAGACCGGTTTGGCCAGGATCTGTTTGTGGAGATCCTCAAGAAGTTGGGACTTGACAAGGACGGGAACGTTGTTGAGCTGCATCCTAAGGTTGAGCCGCGTGATCGTAAGCAGGCCCCTCACGAATTAATGGAGCAGGCGTTGAAAGCTATGGATGTGGCGGCTACTCAGGCGGAGATTGGCGGACGTGTGCCGCGTCGGAGACAAAAGACAACGTCTACGGCGGCCGCGGCGTCAACTCCAGCTCAATCTTCAATCCTCGTGGTCCAAAAGGAGCAGGTCGTGGTCGTCGATGTTGAAGAGGAGGTCACCGTTGTGAAGGGTCCTCCTCCTTCAAAGAAAAGGAAAGAAACAATGCCTGCTACCGCTGTTACCGAGGCAGGGGAAAAGAAGGACTCAGCCGGCCCTCCCTCCAAGAAGGTCCTGACTGGTACGGATCTAACCCATGGCTCGGATTTAGCCGGTTCTTTAGGCATTCCTGATGACCGGCTCTCTGACATGTCAATGAATGTTGACATGGATGCTTTGTCTGGGTTTTTTGTAGATCAATCGTCGCCGGCTGTCGTTCTTACTGGTCGGCAATTAGAGAAGCGGCCTGCGCAGACGGGTGATAAAAATGTCATCGTTGACTCCTCATCCCAGAAGGTTTCCCCCGCCCAGCTTGTGGCGGAAGGCACGAGGTTGTCCAAGAGGCTGGCGAAGTGAAATGAACTGGTCGGCGCTCATATTTTGGAGCAAGAAAAGGTCATGGCTCAGGCTGCTCCTGCGCTTGAACGGCTTAGGCTTGAGCTTGCCGCTGCTAAGAAGGAGGCCGAGAAGACGAAGAAGGACTTCCTCGCCGAGCAAAAGCTTAAGGAGGAAGCTGAGAAGCTGGTCCTGGCCGAGAGGGCCAAGGTTGAGGCTGCGTTGGCTGATGCCGCTAAGCAGCGGGAGGAGAAGATCAGATTTCAGGGCGGTTATAATACCATGGCTGAGCAGAGGGATAAATGGAAGTCTCTGCATTCGACTGAGGCAAAGGAGCACCGGAGCACAAAGGCTATCCTTGCTCTGAGGGAGAAGGATATTGAGACGCTTAAAACCGTCATCATCCCTGACATGTGTGCCCAGTACCGGGACCAAGCTGAGGATGCTGCCAGGGATGCAATCAAAGAGCTCTTTCCTGAAGGTAACTTCCCGTGGAAAGATTTTGACCGGCTTATTGATGAGAAGGCGGCTGCTGCAGAGGCCAAAGCTGAGGATGAGGCGAAGGCGGCGAAGGCTGCTCAGGAGGCTGAGGCCAAGGCGGCCCGGGATGCCAAGGTGAAGGAGGCCAAGGAGGAGGCTGAGAGGGCAAAGGCAGGTGAAGCCGCAAGCAGTCGGTCCCGGGCCGCCCACGTTGGTGAAATCTTGCTCTCGCCGGTGGCGAGCAGAAACAGGCATAGGGAGACGGGCGGTCGTCACCGGATTCACCCGGCATTTCGAACAGCTTCAGCTGTTCGAGGGCCAACTTTTGAGCCTTTCCTCCCTGCCATCCTTTTGGCGCTTCAAGTCTGAATATTGTAACCTTTTGTTGTACCTTTTGTTTTTTTGTTAAACTTTGGTAGGTTGTGTTTAGGCTATCCCTTGTGGGGACGGCCGTCGTCTTTGTTTTTGCCTCACCTGTAAATATTTTCCAATAAAGTTTGTTTATTTGCCCTCGGCTTGGCCGAGGTATTACGTTTCAACATATTGAGTGCTTTTTCGTTTTTACTTCCGGCTTGGCCGAGGCAGTTAGAAGGCGCATCTCAACTGTACTTAAACGTTTATCAACATGTTGGCATGTCGGTCGCTTCCTCCTCCACGCACGGCCTTAGCCGAGGTGGTCAGATTTGCGCTTCCCAACCACCGTTGTGAACATGTTAGCGTATCGGTCGTTGTGTCCCCGTCGCCCCCGACGTTGGCCGAGGTAAAACGAGGTTACGGCTCGACAGCGTTCGTATCTGTAGACATATTGATCGCTTCCTCTGCCAGGCCTTCGGTTGGCCGAGGCGGCTAGATTTGCGTTTCAACTGTACTTATACGTTCTTATTAGCGTATCGGTCGTTGTGTCCCCGTTGGGGTTACGGCGCGACAGCGTTCGTATCTGTAGACATATTGATCGCTTCCTCTGCCGGGCCTTCGGTTGGCCGAGGCGGCTAGATTTGCGTCTCAACTGTACTTATACGTTCCTAAGCATGTTGGTCGCTTTCGCGAGTATCAACTGCACTTGTAGTGACTGTCCGGGCTTGGCCGTGGCGTCTGCGTTGGCATGACTATGGAGGGGACAAGTATTTTGATGGAAAACTTGGATCATTCTTCATAAGGTAAAATCATGCGTTGGGGTGCCCACAACGGTTTCGGACACCTCCGCCGCTATACGAAGTATTTCCTTAGGTTGTCCGTGTTCTAATGGCTCATTAGAGGAACACCCTCCATGTCTGTCAGCCGGTATGTACCCGGCCTCATTTCTTCAACCACTTTGTAGGGTCCCTCCCAGTTGGCCGTCATCTTTCCATGGATGTTTCCTTTGTTGGTTGCGGCCGACTTTCTAAGGACTAGATCTCCCACTCTTAAGTCCCTTTTGTGGACCCTACGGTTGTATGCTCTTCTTACTCGGTTTTGATACACTGCCAAGTTGAGCCGTGCCGTGTCTCGACTTTCTTCGACCAGGTCTAGGGAGGCTCTCAGGCCTTCCTCATTTTCGGCTGGGTCAAAGGTTTGCGTTCTGAATGTCGGCACCGATGCTTCAATTGGCAGGACGGCTTCAGACCCATAGACTAGGTGGAATGGACTGTATCCCGTTGCTTCTTTCTCTGTGGTTCGAAGTGACCACAGGACGCCGGGTAGTTCATCAGCCCACCTTCCTTTTAGATCTTCAACCTTCTTCTTTAGCCCGTTGAGTATTGTTTTATTGGCTGCCTCCGCCTGCCCGTTGCTCTGAGGGTGGCAGACAGAGGAGTATGCAAATTTGATACCGAGCTCCTCCAACCAATTCATCACCATGTCACTCCAAAACTCTCGGCCGTGGTCAAATACCATGACTTGGGGTAGTCCGAAACGAGTTATGACGTTCTCCCAAATCACTTTTCTTACGGCCGCCGTGGTCTTGGCAGGTACCGCGACAGCTTCGACCCATTTGGTGAAGTAGTCCACGGCGACAATCAGGTACTTTCTTCCTCCGGAGGCCGTTGGAAATGGCCCTAATAAATTCATCCCCCACTGTGCAAAAGGAAGGGGATTAAGCACTGGTTGCAGGTCTCGGGAAGGAGCATGTATCACCGGAGCATGCATCTGACAATTCTTGCACTTCTTGGTCTTTGCTCTGGAATCCTCAAGCATGGTAGGCCAGAAGTAGCCGGCTCGGAGAGCTTTGTGGGCTAGCGTTCTTGCCCCCATGTGATGTCCACAGATGCCTTCGTGAATCTCTGTCGATGATCGACTCGCGTCGGTGGGGCCGACACATTTCAAGAGTGGTCTTATTACAGACCTTCTGTATAATTCTCCTTCGAACACCAAGTACCTTGAGGCGATCCTTCTTATCTTCTGCGAGAGACTGCGGTCCTCCGGCAACTCATTTGTCAGTTTGTATTTCATTATCGGAGTCATCCACGTCGTCTCGGCTTCGATGTCGCCCACCATGCCGACGGTCTCAATGATGCTTTTAGCATTCTTGATATCCACCAGCACGGTTCGACTGACATTCTTGATGCTTGAACTGGCAAGTTTTGAGAGAGCGTCGGCTCGGTTGTTCTCAGACCTGGGAATGCACTGTATCTGGAAAGATTTTAATTTTGAGGTGTCAGCTTTTACCCTCTCCAGATACCTTATCATCCCATCGTCTCGAGTCTCATACTCTCCTCTGATTTGATTAGCCACTAAGAGTGAATCTGTCTTCAACACAACATGCTCCGCCCCGGCAGCTCTAGCTAACTCGACTCCAGTTATCACCGCCTCGTATTCGGATTCGTTATTTGAGGCCGAGAAGGTAAACTTCAAGGCGTACTCAAACTCGTCCCCGTTTGGGCTGATGATAAGGATGCCGGCTCCTGAGCTGTTCGCCGTGGAGGACCCGTCGGTATACACTTCCCACACACCGGGATGTGATTCTTCTTGATATGTGCACTCGGCCAGGAAGTCTGCAAGCGCTTGCCCCTTTATCGAAGGCCTTGGTTTGTCTTTGGATGCCGGCCGAATAGCTCCACTGCCCATTTGATAAGTCTGCCTGATTTTTCGAATTTTTCTAAGGCTTTCTCTAATGGCTGGTCGGTTAAGACCGTCACGGGATGTGCGTCGAAGTAAGGTTTGAGCTTCCTTGCGGCAACGACGACGGCGAAGGCCGCTTTTTCAATCAGTGGGTAATTCCTCTCGGCGGCCAGCAGTGTATGGCTGATAAAGTAAATTGGGTATTGCTGCTTGTTTTCTTCTCTGACGATTACGGCACTGACCGTGGCCGAGGTAACTGCTAAGTATAGGTATAGCGTCTCCCCAAAGATCGGCCTGGACAGGTCGGTAGTGTCGAAGGTGAGCTTTCGGTTGCACGAATGTTGTGCTCTGTTGCTCCCCAGTGAAGTTTTTATTCCCTTTCAAAGATTTGTAAAGAACGGTGTGCTCTTATCGGCCGACCGAGAGATGAAGCGGGCAAGAGCCGCCATTCTCCGGTCGGCGTCATAACCTCTTTTCGATTCCTCGGCTCCGGAGGTCCAAAGATTGCTTGGACTTTCTCCGGATTGGCATCAATTCCCCGCACCGACAAGTACGCCGAGGAACTTGTGGCCGGACACCGAAATTGCATTTCTTTGGGTTGAGCTTCATTCTATATTTCCTTAGTGAACAAAATGTCTCGCTCAAATCGGCCAAGTGCTCGCTGTCAGACTTGCTTGTTACAATAGCATCGTCGACGTAAGCCTCGATGTTTCGCCCTTTTTTATCTTGAAACACTTTGTCCACCAGCCTAGTGTAAGTTGCGCCAGCGTTTTTCAAACCGAACGGCATCATTTTATACATGTATGTGCCGTGTATGGTGATGAATGCGCACTTTGGCATGTCTTGTTCGGCCATGAATACCTGATGGTACCCTGAGAAGGCGTCTAGCAGGCTCAGCATAGTGTAGCCTGCCGTTGCGTCAATTAAACTATCTATTCGAGGCAAGGGATAGCAATCTTTAGGGCACGCTTTATTAAAATTTGTAAAATCAACACACATCCTCCACGCCCCTGATGACTTCCTCACCATTACAACATTTGCTAGCCACTCAGGGTAAGTACAAGGCATGATAAAGCCCGCCTCTAGTAATTTGTCTACTTCGGCCTTGATGGCCTCATCCTTCTCGGCTGAGGAGTTCCTCACCTTCTGCTTGACAGGGCGAGCGGTGGAGAGTACGTTCAGCTTGTGAACGATCACCTCCCGGCTCACGCCTGACATCTCGGCTGCTGAGTATGCGAAGACATCTTTGTTCTTCCTCAGCAAGTCTAGGAGATCGGCTCTGAATTTTGGCTCCAGGTCGGCACCGATAGTCACGGTGCGCCCTGGGTCAATTTCCACTTCTTCGGTCTGGGCTCCTTCGACCATGCCGATGTTAGTATCCATCCGTTCGCCCTCCTGTTGCAAGGATGGGCTCTTCCCCTTCTCTGACTTCTTCGCCACTTTGAGGGATTGCATGTTGCACCCTCTGGCGGATACTTGGATGTTGACGATTTCATCTCTCTCGTCCTTTGAGACGAGCTTTTGTGCTTCCCCCCGGTCCGAGACATACATTAATGTCAGGGCCCGGATGGACATCACAGCATCGGCCTCGCTCAAAGTGACCCGGCCTATAAGAACATTGTAGGCGGACGAACCGTCGATCACCACGAACTCAGATAGGACATTTTTAGCCGCGTCGGCTTGGCCGAACATCACCGACAGTTTGATTGACCCCAGGGGTACAAGGCCGGCCCCGGAGAAGCTGTACAGCGGGTTGGTGCAGGGGCTCAGGTCTCCAATCTTCAGACCGAGATTGAGAAAGCATTCCCTGAACATGATGTTCGTGTAGGCGCCTATATCAATTACGCACCTCTTGACCAAGTGGTTGGCTATGTCTAGGTGGACTACCAGCGGTTCGCTGTGCGGGGCAACGACTCCTTCGTAGTCCTTCCTTTCTATTGTACCAACTCTGGGACATCCCATGTAAGGTTGTTGGGAAGACTCGGCACCACACCTCATCTGGTTGCTCCCACACCGACATGTACGACTCGAAAGCCTCGGCATGGTCGGTCGGGTCGCTATCCCCTTTGTATGATATGGGCGGCAGCTTCAGTTTAGTCGGTACCGGGACTTCGAGGACACAGGCACTGAGGGGCTCTCTGACCACGTGTCGAATGACACGCGGCGATCGGCTCCTCGCACCCTTAGTCCGGCTTGCCTCCCTCTGGTGGGAAGGGCTTCCAGTCCGACTTTGGTGAGTCGGACTTCTTTCATTTCTTCGGGGCGGGCCTCGTTGTTGCCGCGGCGACGCTATCCTCCCGCGAGTGGGGGAAGGACTTTGGTCTGCCACTGGCAGCACGGGCACCGCTGGCGTTTTGGTACGCCCAACCTCTTGTATTGCTCCAGACAGGTTGTTCGGGTTTACTTTATGAGCCCTGGTCACCTTTGGGTGTGCTGCCGCCCCCGTCGCAGTGACAGGGGTGACCGGCGTACTACCCATCAGGTGCAGGAAGAACTTCAATTTGGCCGCATCGACCACATGTCCCATGACGGTCACCTGGCCGGTAGGCAGCGGTGTTTCTGGCTCCTTCGGTATCCCGAACTCTTTAGGCATCCCGTAAGCCGGTTCAGCGTTCCGGCCTGTGGGGGACTGCCCGATCTCTGAATTAGGGAACGTGTCATCCTGAAAGTATTCAGTTTCTACACTCACAATTTCTGGCTGTTTTGACATCTTTTTTTTTTGTAAGGGAGGTGACTAGCTTTTAGTATCTTTTCCCCACAGACGGCGTCAATTGTTCCGGGTGTAATTCCGAAGCAGTTATTGTGACCACGTAAGCTTGTTGAATGATGTCGTTGCTCGTCTCTTCCTTTCGCTCTTTTCTGTTTAAGATTAACAAACTGAGGACTCGGCTTGGGGCCAAGTGTACTCACTCCGACGCTCAAGTCAGTAAACTTAGAGAGATAAGTTGTATGTTACTTGGCAAAGTATATTGTAGAGAGATAAGGGAGTTTATACCAGATTATTTGATTTTTAGTTTAATTTGTGATCCTTTTCTCAATGAGAGAAGTGGAGTATTTATAGACTTTCACCTTTTGTCACGTAGTGGCCAAGTGGCCAAGTGGCAGAGCAGGTGGAAAGACCGTTCTACCCTCGGCCGGGTGACCCATGGCAGGCCGGCAGGCCTGGTTGACTCTATGCCGAGGGGACTGGATGTGAGTACACAGATATGTCTCTCGGCTGGCTAGTTGCCGAGACCGAGACCCAAGTGACAGGCCGGCATGCTTCGTCGGCTAAGTCGTCCTTCTTGTTGACTTGTTGTCTTTTGGCTTTGACCTTGGTCAATATGTTGACTCGGTCAGCGGGTGCAGAATATGCCCCATCAGCAATAATAAATAAATTAATATAATAATAATGATAACAATAAGAATATAAAATAAGAATAATAATATTAATATTAATAATGAAATAAACTAATCTGAACTGAATTGAATTGAATGTAGCTGAACTGAACTTAATAGAGTTGAACTGAACTGAACTAAACTTATAAATACTGAAATTAAGTCAAAAAGAACAGGGCCTATGTACTAACTAATATGAGAATTATTTAGGGAGATTTATATATAATTACATTGTTGTCATTTTTAAATAATCTAATAGTATAACATTGATTTCATCCTTAATTATCAGTTATTTACTTCTATATATAACTTCTATTTGTACTTTAATTAGGCTATTAAATAGTAATTTTTTTTTTAAATTGTAGAACTGATGTGATGCCACATCATTTATGCTTAATTTCTATATATAATGCCATGCCATCGGTAGATTAGAGGATTAGTATATAGTATGTTGATTAAAATATCTTCAGTATATATAATACACACTTCTTTCAATCTTTCTTGAGATATAATAAAATCACTAGTCTAGATTCCGCGTAATGCATAAACGGTAAATATAACATTTTTACTTTTTTATTATATTACATTCATATTTCAAATTGAAATTGAAAGCAGTACATAATTACTTATTACTTATTCGGATGCGGCTGAAATTAGAGCTCATAGAAAACCAACATCCAAGCATAATAGCTCAAATTACATTATTCTTGGTTAACCGGCCGGTTTAGCATAAAACCGCTTTATACACGACTACTTTTATTTTATTTTATTTTTTGATAAGTAAGAAAACTAGGTTGATCCTCTAGGTAGGACTAACATATCTCATCCTTTCGAATGAGTGAGGTAAATTGAAGACACCGGCTTTCAAACCACCTCAAATTTATACACGACTAATTAATTTAACGAACTTCTTCATAGCCGAGCTTGGCAAACAAATCGGCACCAACACCCCTAACTCCATAAAGGGCTTACAAGGTGTAAAACGAGAAATATAACCCATATTCGGGTGGAACTCGCTGCCTTTTAGGTGACCACCATAAACGGGTTGACCCAAACCGAAATCTAAACAATTAAGCCCTAATCGTGAATGATCAGTCACCAGAAGTCTGTCAAACTTTTTAGCATCGTCCCTCGCTAGCCTACCTTCCTCTAATGTGCGAAAAGCCAATGACCTTAAGTATTCCTCGGTGAAAATGTCTTTAGCTTTTTTAACAAGATCGACAGAGTAATGAAAAGGGTTTTCGGAGAGCTCGGTTGTCGTAGCTTGAGCTGTTGGGGTGGCAATGACATTGCCGTAATATCCTTTAGGTAATGGAGGATTGTATTTTGACCGGATGTTCATGGCGAACGCTATTTTAACTCTACTCTCTTGATCAGAGTCATTGTACAACGCCATGGATCGACATCGCCATGTGTGGGCGAGGATGAGCTCGAAAGTCGATGATGTTTGAACTGATTGTTGTTGTAGGCTATCTATTTCAGCTGACCCTGAGTAACAAAACATCGACGATTTTATAATAACAATCGTTTACAAAATAAACAGGATATTCTCTCGTATACCCCTGAACTTTTTCGTTGCAAAAAAACTTTGACAGTCAATAAGGCTTTAAACTAATTGACAAAATAGCTGAAACCTGAAAAGGTAGCTGAAAACTGAAAAGGTAACTGAAATCCGAGAAAATAGCTGATTATATAAAAAAATGTTTGGCAAATTAACTGAAAAGCTAACTGATTTTGATGAAATGACGTAAAAAGATATGATAATTATTTAATAATATAGATTTAAGGGGTAACAACGGAAAATCAAATCAAATCAGATACCTGAAATCTTAAATGCTACTCTAAGGTTCCGTTTGGCACGACAATTTAGGTAGTTTATTTGACCAAAATTTCAGCCACCTGATTTTTTTGCAAGTGTTTGGCAAGTAGCTTATTTGGTACCTGAAATGAAATGCTACCTCAGATAGCATTTGAGAAATCAGGTACCTGAAATGACTTATTTTCCATTTTTTACCCCTTTATTCTATAATATTAAATAATTTTCATATCCTTTTACGTCATTTTACCAAAATCGGCTACCTTTTCAGCTAATTTGCCAAACACATTTTTATATAATCAAATACTTTATCAGCTCCTAATTTTCAGTTACCTTATCAGTTACCTTTTCAGGTTTCAGTTAGCTTTTCAGTTTTCAGCTACATTTTTAGGTTTCAGCTACCTTTTCAGGCAGTTTTGCCAAACAGAGCCTAAGTAGGATTTCATTTCAGGTAGCTTATTTGGTTAAATAAGCTACTTGCCAAAGGCTTAAAAAAAATAAGGCACTTAAAATTTTGGTCAAATAAGCTACTTTGAAAAAATAAGCTACTCTTGGTTACAAGTTCAGAATACAATAAAACTTTTTTCCAATTGACCTTCTTTAATTGGTATTCAGTTTGAAAAAGAATTCACCGACGTCTCAATTCGTAGTCGGGAATTATGGTCGGTCAAAGTTTATTCGTTAAAAAAGTTTTGACCAACCATAACTACCGGTTACGAGTTCAAAAAGCGGTGAATTTTTTTTCAAATTCAAGGCCTTGACGAGATAATTGGTTTGAAAAAAGTATCGGTTTCTGAACTCGTAACAGAGAATTATTGTCGGTTGTTTTTCGTGAAAAACGAGCGGTGCACCTTAGAAAACGAAAAGGTTTAAGGGTACATAAGAGAATATCCCAAAATAAATAATAACATACCGTCATAAAATGATCGAAAATTATATAATAAACATACCAAAAAAGAAACATTTGTTAACCAAGTCATTAGGTGGAGAAGGTGTATCAGTAGACTCGGAGATTTTAGAACGAACATCTTCGTGCCTTTTATGGGACGAGTTTATTGGAGCGCTATTAAGAAGGTGGCGCATCCACACGGGAGAGATCGATGGATGTTGAGCACCGCGAGCAAACTCACCTACTGCGTTCAAGAAATGTAGCAATCCAACCCCATCTGTCATGGTGTGGTTCATACGAATTGCAAATATAAACCCTCCACATTTCAATCGAGTCACCTGTTTTCAAAATGGAAAAAAAACCATTTAGTGGCGGCCGTGCCAAGATTTGAACCCAGCGAGGTAAACAAATAATAGTTTAATTTAAGAAAAACTCGAAAAAAATGGAAATTTTTAACTTAAAAACTTCGTATTTTTCATCTACGTGCCAGCGCGCATGCTAGCCCTCTTAACTCCACCACTGAAATTACTCCCTCAGTCACATTCATTTGTTATGTTGTTATGATGTACTATGAAGTAAAATACATCTATTAGAAAGGATATATGATTAGAGATATATATTAGGGAAATATTGTTAGGAGTATATTATAAGTATCATAATATCTCCGAAATATTCTAAAAATTTTACGAGTCATTGTACTATAAATACGGTGAACTCCATATTTATTAGAGAGTAGATTATAAGTATCATAATATCTCCGAAATATTCTAAAAATTTTACGAGTCATTATACTCTCTAATAAATATTCTAAAAATTTTTAACTTAAAAAGTTCGTATTTTCCATCTACGTGCCAGCGCGCATGCTAGCTCTCTTAGCTCCACCACTGAAATTACTCCCTCAGTCACATTCATTTGTTATGTTGTTATGATGCATGTACTATGAAGTAAAATACATCTATTAGAAAGGAGATATGATTAGAGATATATATTAGGGAAATATTGTTAGGAGTATATTATAAGTATCATAATATCTCCGAAATATTCTAAAAATTTTACGAGTCATTGTACTATAAATACGGTGACCTAGTCGGATAGCTTACTATGTATTGTTTACAATAATGTAAGTTATTCAACCTTCTGTCAAAAAAAAAAAAAAATACGGTGACCTCCATATTTATTAGAGAGTAGATATGATTAGAGATGTATTAGGGAATTATTGTTACTGTATTTATATTACAATGACTCGTAATATTTATTTCGGAGATATTATGATCATACTCATACTATAAATACGGTGACATATTTTCCCCGCATAGTCGTTCGAACGGCGACTAACAGAATCAAGGCACAAACCCAACATACTCGACTCATTATCGACTAGTTTAACAGGTCGACTCGACTAGAAAATATACCTGAATAAGAGCCAAAGGCGAGTGCAATATTCCACTAGAGCCAGGAACATCATGAAGAAGCTCATCGGAACAAGGAAAAGGAGGGTGAATAGGTTCACCAAAGTCATCGAGAGTGACGTCAGCATCGGCCTCAACAAAGAGAACACCTTCCCCATTACACTCAACCTCTAACTTCCCTTCCCTTGTTTCCCTCAATCGACCCGCTAGAGGATAGTAAGGCACCAACGCCTTCGCTATCCCGTCTTTGATCACCTTTACGGGGTCTGATCCACTTAATACATACGGGTTTAAATTTTTGCTAGGGTTTTTGAATAACATGATTAGCGGGGTTTGCATACGAATGACATTATCTAAGTCTGATAATTCCTTAGACTCGTATGGCGTGGCCTTCGCAGGGCGTATTAGCTCTGGCGCTTGCCTCGTCACCTTGAATGTTAAGGACATGTTTGTGCCATTGATTTCAGTCATTTTTTTAAGGTCACTGTTTTGTGTCTCTGGTGCAATTTTTTTGGGCACTAAGAACTATCTTATTTATAGCCATAAATTCCTGGTTAATTAAGTCTGTTCTAAATTAAAACGATATTGACAATCGATTTGAGTAGTCGGCCTGTTTGGTAAACAGCGGATTAATTTCAGCATAAGCAGATTATAAATGGCAGATTTGAGTGTTTGGTAATTGGCAGATTACGATTAGTAGATTGGTAGTTTTCTTTGTAAAATGGAAAAAAAATTCCTATTTTACAATATCAAGAAGAAGACATATTGTAAAAACAAAGATATTGACCCCAAATATGTTGTTTCAATATGCTGTTTACCAAACACTAAAATTAGCATATTGATTGGTCAAATATGCTAAAACCCTTGAATATGCTAAAAATTGGTCAATATGCCGTTTACCAAACAGCGCCTAAGGTAAAAATAAAAGGACGACTTTGCAAAGTCTTAATTTAAAACGGTTTCAATTCAAAGTAGGACCTACCAATGTTGTTAGGATCGGGATCCTACTTTGGATCGATGAGTTTCCTAGGATCGAATCGATAGGATCGTAAAATCCTAGAAATTAACTAAAATACATAATTGTGTTATTAAATTAGGTTAAAATCTCATACTTATATCTCACAACACGGAGTATTATCTTAGCATGTGTCTACTAATTATTCTCGTGTATAGTAAATTTCTATCTTAAAAGTCATATACTCCGTATAAAATTTAGTAACGGAAAAAATTGAAATGTTAATAACGTGGGATCGGGTGGTATAATCGTAGGATCGTACAATCGGGTTAAGATTCTACTTTAAAAAAATTTGACATAAGTTGAATCGTAAGATCCTACAAAATTAAGATCCTACCTACAATCTGGATCGGGAGTTTAACAACAATGGGACCTACTCATTTATAACTGGAGAAATTTCTTATATATACAATATCTTCTGATCATCAAAGTCATTCATCATTCATCATTATATTCATAGCTGCATTACGTTGACTAAGATTGCCACAACGAATCGTCTCATATTTATCTTTCGATGTTTGATGGCCTCCTAAACTCAATGTACCGGATTTACGGATACCAAGCTCACGAGTTACGAGTTACGACGACTTACGACACCTTGAGGACACGTCATTTTGCAGTTACTCTCTGTCCCGGTCATTTGTTGTCCTTTTCCATTTTTGGGTGTCTCAGTCATTTGTTGTCCTTTTGTATTTTAATAATGTATTCGATGAACAATTTGCTCATTCACAGTCAATTTGATCCACATGTCATTGTTGTTAAGTCTTCCTTAAGACGGTCTTAACTTAAGACGGGAAAATGTCAATGTATATTTTATAATGATTAGTGGTCATTGAATGATAAAATGTTACTAAAATTGTCACTTTTTAACAATAAACATATGGTAACATTTTATCATGGACTAATTACATTTTATCGTGAAATTGTAACATTTTCTCTATCTTAATTTCAAATAGAAAAGACCGGTCTGAAATGAGACGTTTAGCTAAGTCAAATAACACATTGAGTGGTTGATTCTTATGTTTAGCTAAGTCAAATAACACAGAAAAGACCGGTCTGAAATTGTCACATTTTCTCTGTCTTAATTTTATCGGGAAAATGTCAGTATTAATCGTTTTAATTCTTATGTTTAGCTAAGTCAAATAACACATTGAGTGGTTGATTATCTAATTAAACTAGACTAAATAACAAGTAAATGAAATTAACTAATGCAAATACTAAAGAATAAAAGCAAGTTAATAAGATGCAGTTTTTACTCGATTAAATTAAAGCCTAGGGCGCGATTAAGGCATTAAGCTACCAACATTCGTAATCACCAACCTTTCACGTAACCTAAACTCGTATTATTTGCCCAACTCATTCGTCAATTAGTCATCTTGATTAAGCTGTCAACTCGATTAAGGCATTAAGCTACCAACATACTCGCACGTTCACCACCACCACAACAACAGCAACAACAGAACCTTAGTTCCAAAAATGATTTAGGGTCGACTGACATGAATCGTCATATTATCTTGCATAGGTTACTACGTTTTGCTTTGATAGTAGTCCACATTTTCAGAGCTGCAGTATGTTGACTAAGATTGTGAAAATGCACCTCATATTTATCTTTCGGTGTTTAGTTTAGCCTCGTGAACTCGATGTACCGAAATTACAGATGCCAAGCTTAATTTGTAGCTATATTTATTACTTAGGTACGAAAAATTAGGTTTCTGAGAGGGACACAAACTCGGTAGTGTTGCCTGTTGAGTAGCTGAATTCTGTTTTTGGACTCAAAAATATATAAATAAAAAAACGCCGTTGCCGGGGATCGAACCCGGGTCACCCGCGTGACAGGCGGGAATACTTACCACTATACTACAACGACCTTGTTGTTCTTAAACGCGCTATAGTACAATATAAACCAAACCGTATAAAACACAGAACGAAAAAAGACCGTGATGAGGAACGGGAAATTGAACCCGACGTGAATCGAACACGCAACCTTCTGATCTGGAGTCAGACGCGCTACCATTGCGCCACGGATCCTCTTGTTGTTAACTTACTTTGCTATTTATTCCTAACCCGTCTATCTCTTTCGTTTTATTTGCTCACTCCTTATGCACCCTTCTTCTCGTTCAATATTTATCATTGTTTGAAATATGTAACGGAAATTTTAATTAATGATAGGAGTAATTAATTAACTATTGATCGAGATGCAAAAAGTAATAACTAATAACTATGTTAAACTCTTCTTTTAACGGTCACCGTTGATGAGACAGTGTTATGATGAGGGTGGTTTTATAAGTCCTTTAAAAGTTTGAAAGTAATAATTTAAAACTTTACCTATTTTGAAGTACTTCTCTGTTTTGTTGTGAGGTTAATAATAAGATTTTCTCTTGTAAGAATTTTTTTTTGATGAATTCTCTTGTAAGGATTTTGATTCAATTCACTTTGGTGCGAATAAATTTTACTCTTTTAATTTAATTTATTTTTACGAGTAGATAAAATTAGCGGTTTTGTACTTGAGAGAGAGAGATTTATTAGCCATGGAGATTAAGAATTATATTGTCGTTTGGTACTCCGTCATGTTCTAAATGTATAAGAATTAGTTTTCTCGTGATTCTGCACATTACATTACATTACATTACATTACATGAATATAAAAACCTAAAGTATTAAACATCAGGAATAACAAATTTCCACACGGATTCTCAATTACCTAGCACCCCCTAAGCAAGTAATTTTGCTCGGCGCCAAATACACCAAACAGGCAATTATCTATGAAATCATGAGGAAACATGTGTGGCCAAAGGCCACCCATGAACATTAAGACTCCTAATAGTTTATGTAGATGTACTTTGTATACAGATAGTTCATGTGCTCATCAGTAAATGAAGAATAGATAATGCAAAAATTATTTCAAGAGCAATAGTACTACCCCTTTGCAACAAAATTTGTTGCTTTGTGATTCGTTTTAAACCAAAAGAAACAGTCCAAGGAATGGTTCACAATTGAACGCATTTCATCGCTTTTTAAAGTGTCATACCAGCGGGCCTAACTTCCAAGCCTTATATCTCAAGTTATACTCGTGAAAATCCTTTGATTCTTATGTCATTGGAAAGCTTAAGGTCTTAAATAGATCATGGATTTTGAATCACCACAATATCAGCTTTATAGCTTGAGATATGACCGATGCAAACAGCCTATGCGTTTTTGGACAGCTTCTGACCTATCAGCACTAAAAGTTGAATAACTCGAGATTTATTCATGCTTAAGGGTGATTCTTTTTGGAGGTGAACGTTAACTTCATTAGCTTTTCAACGAGCTATCAGGGGCATTGAGATTCATTCGGAGCTAAGAGATATGCCTCCTACAAGATGCGAATGAATTCCTGAGATGTTCTCGAACCCGGTTTTGGTCCATCTTTTATTTTGAGGCCCAAGAGCTTCACAAATGCTTAAGTCATGAAGCCAAAGCCTAATATGGATTATTTGGATAGTTTTAAGCAACTTTGTCTAGGATCTTTTGTCCTAAAAATGCAGGATTCAAAAAGTAGCTTAAGGACACATTTTGTCTATCAAATTTAGGCTGTTTTAGAGAGTGGGTGCAATGTCGCTTTCAACTTCCTTCTTCTGGCTAAACAAGAGCTGGGCACGACTTGAGAGTCCTCCTAAACTCTTGTTCTTGAAGATTTGCAGTTGCCAAGGGTCATTCTCTTAAGGCTTACACATCTTATTTGACATTTTGCAAGCAAACAAATCTGAACTCACTTTATTACTCTTTACTTTATGCTTTATTGTTTTCTAGTCTTTGTATTCAGTTTGTGTAAGATAAAATAGTTGTTTGTTGTACTCATTGTAGAGTAATTTGTGGCCCTTAGATGCACTCTAGAATGGCTAAGATCAAAGCCTTGGTCCCTGTATAAACCAAGCACCTATCCTTATAACAATCAGATTTGAATGAATTAAAAACACAAGTTATAAGCTTTACTTTCTACTTAAAATCTTCTTTGCTTAGTGCTTGAAGACGTTCCTTTGCTTAGTGCTTGGAGTTGGGTGAACCCTTTGCTTAGTACTTGGGCTAATCCTTAGGCTTAATTTATTGCTTCGTGTTCGGATTAAGTCATATCCTTGTTTCTTTCCTTGCATTTCAGTCACTTTAACAACCTGTTTTCGTGTCATTTTCGAGGCTAAAACTTCAACCCTTGAGTTTTAGTCCACCCTTCTCCCATCTCTCACTGTCTCTTACATTTCTCTCGTATCGCCGTGGTCCATCACTTATTAACCATGGCCAGTCCCAAATGTCCGGTCACGTGTGACCCGATAACATTGTACATCTTAACCTTTGTTCTCGGCGATTAATAGCGTAATATTTGCAAAAATCGATTAATAACGTCAATTTTTTTTTTACTATCGTCAGTTTTGATTAATAATAACGTAAGAGTTGTATAATTCGTCAAATTAATCTGTTTCATTAATTAATAAACTACATTAATTTAATTTCAATTGAGTTGGTTTGCTAACACCACTACTATCATTGATTAAATTCGTAAGATGTGAAATTGTGCAGCATTGTTCATCCGCTTTCGAAACAACGAAGTCATGAATCTATCTTTACTATTCTCTTACCTTCATCAATCATCACCAATTGTTAGCTGAAAATCAAGGTTGAGATTAATACGTTTAGACAAGGGAAGAGACTTACTATTCTCTTACCTTCATCACCAATTCTCTTACCTTCTGGTGAAGTTGTAGGTACGCTGGTGCGTCGTTGGAGTTGAGGGGCACTTCTGGTGCTAGAGGCGATCGCCGATATGAGATGTCGCCGGCGACGCGTGGTTGGCGTGGAGTAGACAGATTGTTTTAAACAAGGGAAAAGACAATTAACTTTGCTATTAAGGAGAGAAAATCTAAAACATGAAACAATTTCACAAAATAATACTATCTTAATAAAAATAATATTTTAAACAATCTAAATAATTATGGTATATATAGTAGTAATTTCGGAAAGGGAAATGAGATAGCGACACCCGGTGTTACTCGGTTTGAGTAACACCCATGGCATAATTGTAATTTACTTCATATTTGTGGTTTTTTTTAAAGTTTTAAAATTATAAATTGATTAATATACAAAAGGGTATTGTTGGAATTTTATGTCAAGCTACAACTACTTAACTGAATACTAAAAATAAGGAGGGTAGTTAAATTGGATTTTATAGATGTGATGGCCTACGAGCTAGGTAGGTTAATTTCCTCTCGATCTATTTGGATCGGACTCGTCAATGGCGTGGTACTTTATGTATACTTGCAAATTTGCAAAACAAAATTTGCACTAATTTAAGTATGAATGTCAACTGGGTAAAGTATGAATGTATATGCATGTGTCGTCCACTTGCCCCAATTCATTCATCTTACATTACTAGTTCATCGTCATTAGCAATTGCATGAACTATTTCTATCAAAATACAATAAAATCGTAAAATGTAAATTATATTAATCATATCCGGTGAATTTCACTAGTCATGACTCGTGAATGATAATGTGTTTGATTATTTCTATAATTATCAATATTGATTCAATAATGACTGATTGTGTCTTCGAACTTCAACCATAATTTATAAATGCAAACTTTAATTACATATTTACCCTTTGTGCTTTTGGCCCAAAATCTAGATATTCAATTTTTTTTTTTTTTTTTTTTTGCAAGCAAGGGAAATGGCTTTCCTTTCAAACCTTATTGGATCCGCCTAGTCAGAACTATAGCGAGTGTCATTACACCAGAGATCATAAGGAGAGTCCGGAGAGCCCAAACCTTGAGGATACGCGACAGCACGGAAAGCCGGCACCTCGTTTAACAGACCCATAGGGCCACCGTGCTCCCGTCTAGGGCATCGAACCCGGGACCTCGCAGTTCGTCGAAAATTTCAACGCTTTGAGGCACTCCCGCGCACCACTAGACCCAAGCCACTTCGGTTAGATATTCAAATTATCTTTATATTAATTTTATTATTTTAATTAGGGTGTTACTCAAATTCGGTAACACCGAGTGTCGCCCTTTTAAATTTGAAATTGCATTTCTGAATTTTGGCTCCCAAATTTTGACAAAATCAAACTTAAAAAATCTCATATTCCACCAATGCCACATGTCGTAACTTTACTCACAGCGTATATAATATTCTATACACCGAGTGTAACCGTAATCTTTTCGGGGGAACATAAGTTTAGTCTAGGTTATTTACCACTATTATATACTATTATTATTATTATTATATTATTATTAAGTATATTTAGCAAGTCTATACGGAGTATTATTAAGGTGCTGTTTGGCCTAGTTTATGTGAAATAACTTTTACTTTCTAGAATGAGTTTTTTCATAAACTACTTTTTGAAAAAGTTGTAGTTGTTTGGCCTAACTTTTGTAAAAATAGTTTCTTAACAAATTGATGTGTTTGGTCTACTACTGCTTTTTAGTTTTTTTTTTAGTTTCCATAATCCTAAGAGTTTTTGGGAGAAGTAGAAGCAGAAGCATCAATTTGGTGCTTCTGTTTCTAGTAGCTTTTTATTAACTTCTGACTTTTCAAAAATAGTTTTTTATCTACCTAAATTATAGTGTTTGACCCTGCTTCTACTTTTACAATTAGAAAAGCACTTAAAAAGCTTGGCCAAACACCCCCTAAGTAAGTCTATGTGAAAAAAGGGTTTTTCTATCATGTCCCCACTAGGCACGTGATAAGAAATCAAAAATAGAAATATTTAAAGCTATTTTTATGGAAAAAGGGGTAAAAGTGTTTGCCTATTTCAAATTTCACATGAAAATAGCTTTAATTATCAACCTTAGTCATGGTAGTTGACGACTTGACGGAGTAGTAGATAGATTACTGTGTTGAAACAATTAGTAAGAGATAATGAACGTAGATCTTGGAGTAAATAAAGATTGAATAACCATTTAAAAAAATGTGGTGTTGTTTACTTTTGTTTACTATTCATTGCACTTTTATTTATCTTTACTTCACTCAAACAATAACTCGAATAATAGTGTATACAATACGGTATGGTTTATCCCCTCATCCCCCAACCATGAGGTTGTGGGTTCGATAATCTCTGTCCATACAAATGGAATAAATCTTTAATCAGTCATGTACCTTTTCAGCAGAGCACTCGCATCGAGGACATTATAAATAATTGTCAACGATAAAAGCAGATCTCAAAGAGAACCAACATTGGAGTGTAATAGCGAACAGTTATACTCCCTCCTATTCTACATAAGTGTCCCATTGTCCATTTCCGTCTATTCACAATAATGTCCCATTGTCTATTTTTGGTAAATTTTTATACTTATTTTAATCACTTCAACCCCACAACAATACCCCACCTCAACCCAAAACAATACTTATTTTAATCATTTCACTCACAATAATATCCCACAATACTTTCCCTCTCTCCAATTACCTCACCCACCACAATATTTTACATTAGTTAACTCATTTCCTTAATTCCCGTGTCATGCCCACAATGGGACTATTATCCAGAATAGGAGGGAGTATTATTTAGAGTGACTATTTATCATAAAACCGTTTCATACAAGACTAATCAACTTAACAAACTTCTTCATAGCCGAGCGTGGCAAACAAATGGGTACCAAAGCCCCTGACTTCCCAAGGTGCTTAAAAGGTGCAAAACAAGTAGCATATCCCAAATACCGGCCAAAGTCGCTGCCTCTTGCGAACCCACCATAAACAGGTCGACCCCAACCGAAATCCAAACAATTAAACCCAATTCGTCTATGATCAGATACTGTAAGTCTACTGACTGCCTCTGCCATACGATTTGCCAAGGACTTCAAGTATTCCTCATTGACATTGACATTTTCTTTAGTTCTTTTCACAAGGTCAACGGTGTATTGAAAAGGGTTTTCAGAGAGCTCGGCTATCGTGGCTTGTGCTGTCGGGGCGGCAATAACATTGCCATAATATCCTGCTGGTAATGAAGGGTTGTATTTTGACCGGGTGTTCATGGCGAACCTTAGTTGAACTATCTCTTGAGGATCGTTGTACAAGGCCATGGTATGGCATCGCCATAGGTGGGCGATTATGAGCTCGAATGTTGTTGTTGATGGCGGAATTGATTGTTGTAGGCTAGCCATTTCCGTCGACCCTGAGTAATAAATACAACATCGACTATAGTTAAAATGATCACTATTGTTAGGACGTTACTGGCTGTACGCCTGTTCTGAGTTTTAATATCACCTTCTCACACTTCTCAGGCACATTATACAGACCCCACACGTGGGAAAGAAAACTTTAATTTCTTACTATACGGTAAAGAATTCTGAAAATAAAGTGTTAAAACGTAAGCTCACCAAAAAAGAAACACTTGTGAACCAAATCACCAAGTGGGAAAGCAATACGATTAAACTCGTAGCTCACATCTTGCCCACTACCCTGGGACGGGCCTGGTGAGTTAATAAGAAGGTGACGCATCCATACGGGTGAAATTGATGGGCGTTTGGCACCACCCGCAAGCTCAATTACTGCATTTAAGAATTGTACTAATCCAATCCCATCTGTCATTGTGTGGTTTTGACGAAGTGCCAATATAAACCCTCCACATTTCAATCGGGTCACCTGCTTTCAAAATGGAAAAAGATAATTGCATACTGGTGTTAATGTATGTTCTTTAACGTGTCACTGTCTCAATTATTTGTTTACCATTACATTTTTGTGAAAGATATTTAAAATAAATATAAACAAATGATTGAAACAGGCTGGGACGCTGGGTATATATATATATATGATAGATGAAACCAACTCAATCAAAACCTTAAGGTGATGGTTGAGACACAACTATTATAAATATTCCTATTACGCTCCCTTACTCAAATGTCCGTCGGGCTTGAAGAGTGGTTAGTTGTGCACCGGCTCCCCCGTACCGTGTGCTGGGTTTCCACTTCGAGTTTTTGAGGAGTTTTGAGGTTGCCGTGATTTGAACCCGTTACCTTCGGTCACACTGGCTCTGATACCATGATAGATGAACCAACTCAACCAAAACCTTAAGGTGATGGTTGAGGCCGAACTATTATAAATATTCCTATTAATATATATTGTTAATGGTGATAATTGACAACCCCAGCACGTAACCCAAAATCGTATTTGTCGACCAATTTGACAGGGCTACTACCTGAATGAGAAGCAAAGGCGAGTGCAAGATATCAAGAGGGTCACGAACATCATATAGAAGCTCATCAGAGTACGGAAAAGGAGGATGAAGTGGTTCACCAAAGTCATCAAGAGTGACATCAGCATCGGCCTCAATGAAGACAACACCCTCTTCATTACACTCAACCACCAGCTTCCCCTCGCTCGTCTCTCTCAACCGCCCTGCCAACGGATAGTACCATACCAACGCCTTAGCTATTGCGTCCTTGATCACCTTTACCGGGTCAGATCCCCTCAAATAATACAAGTTTATATTACTAGTAGGGTTCCTGTAAAACATGATTAACGGGACAAGATAACGAACGTCTTTACTATTATCCAAGTCTGATAATTCCTTGGACTCATACGGTGTGGGACTTGCAGGGCAGATTAGCTCCGGCGCCTGCCTTGTTACCTTGAATGTTAAGCTTGTGTTTGTACCATTGATTTCTGTCATTTTTGTATGTCAGTTTTTTTTTTTTTCTTTCTATAAGCAAAAGGGTACGTACTTAGTTCTATGTATTTATTTATAATAGAAGTATCTAGTGCATGTCTCGACACATACTCGTCATGTTCACAACAACAACATCAGAACCTTAATCCCAAAATGTTTGCGTAGGTCACTACGTTTTGCTTTGATGGTCCACCAATGTTGATTTTGCCTACAGAATATCCTCTAATAAAAAAAAGTCAAATTAAGCCTACACAACTTTAAAGGCAAGAATTATGAGGTCCCGTGTTCGAACCCACGGATGAGCAATGCATGCGGTTATCTCGGCGGCCCCAATTGGGGTGGTTTACATGGTCCAGGTGGTGACGCTGGAATGCCTAGGCCGGGGGGAATAAACCCCTCGTCACCAAAAAAAAAAAAAAACTTTAAAACAAAAGAGTGAGACTCTGCTTTAAAACCAGGAATCGGATTAGACGAAAAAAATTGATAGACGTGATTCGAATGGCCCACAAGGTGCTTGAACAAACAGAACATAAATTCTCATTATAGACGGACACTATCCGTCTATAATGAAAGACGGGTCAAATATAATACCACTTTCCTAATATTACAAATAACAAATGGGGTGGTGGGGGCAAAAAATTATTACCATTTTCATTGTATTTGACCGGTCTATTGTAATAAATGGATATACCCGTCTATAGCAAGACTAATTGCAAACAGAAAGTAGTTCTTGTAAGAAATTGACAAGTACTAAAGATTTCGACAGTGTTTAATAAACTCAAGACTTTTTGTTTCATGGTGAACAGTGGCGGAATTCTGTTTCGAGGGGGAAAAAAATTAAGTAAACTAAAAATCGCCGTTGCCGGGATCGAACCAGGGTCACCCGCGTGTGACAGGCGGGAATACTTACCACTATACTACACATGCCCATTCCCAAGTTTCTCGGGCCCTAAACAAAAGTTTAAATTGGGGCCATTAAAAAAATACATGTAATAGTTTTTTCACAAAATTGTAAAAAATAACATACCATATCAATTCTATTAATAATACATTACACATTGTAGATTTGCAGTGGATATTAAGCGGTGGTGGATAAAGGGGATTTTTTTTTTAATGGTGGTCAAATTTGGTAGCGGCCGGTTTATTGACCGAAGGATAGTGCCCATAATTTAGAGTGGGTTTAATGTAATTCTTTAGTGCAGCGGAAGAGGCATTGTAAATTTGTATGTGGGTTTTGGGCGGAGCCATGCCGGGTTTGAAGTGAGTTGTTTTGTTTCGTCCAAAAATAAGATTTTCCTAAGGGGTTGTGGCCATATTATACCGGTGATTAAAGGGTTGGTTGTCAATTTTAGTAGTGAGATGATGCAATTTTAGTGTTAATTTAGCATAGAGGTTGATGGCCTATAATGTTGCGAAGTGGTGTTAGTCCAGTGATAGCCGGGTTAAACCTTGAAGCTTGCAGAAATGCAGGAGTTAAGAGGTCCCGGGTTCGACTACCAGCTGGGGCGATGATCACTTGGCCACTGCAGCCCCCGAAGGGGGTGACTTACATGGCCCATGTGGTGGTGCGGGAATGCATGGGCCCGGGGGGACACAACCCCCTCGTCATCAAAAAAAAAAAAAAAGTGGTGTGAGGGTGGTGCATGGTGTTATCGGAAAAGGATTCATTCTTGAAGAGTTTAAGCTTTTATCAAGAGCACTAGGCTCTAAGAACATATTAGAAAACCATCTTAACTAAAACTTTAAGGTTATGACTTATGATTGAGGCCAAATCAATGATCATATACTCATATACCTTAACACTTAATCGTTGAAATTAAGATTCCGTTGCTTGGGAATTAGAAGATGGGAGCCAAATCAATGGTCATATACTCATATACCTTAACACTTAATCGTTGAAATTAAGATTCCGTTCCTTGGGAATTAGAAGATGTGATTCTAATTTCTAATTGAAGAAGAAAGGAATCGGGAATTTGGCTCTTGGAGAAAAAAGGTGGGAGAGAAAGAGTGAGGGTGAGAAATTTGAAAACCATTGTTTTGTTTTTGCTTAATTAGATTTTTTTCTTTTCTCCACATGGATTCTCAATTACCTACTTCCCCTAGACAAATAATTCCGCTTAGTACCACGTCTACACTACCTCTATTTATCGCCAAATTTTATTTTCCAGAAAATAAAATTACGCTAGACTTAGTTAACTCATATATATGTTTACCATTTCTAATGAAATGAAAAATAGAATTTATTAAAAATTTATGAGACACATTCACTACTCCCGGTGTTAATATTATTACTTTCACGAAATATCATGTTAATACTAGAAATATCATCTTAATACTATTATATTCACTATTCATCCGGTTATTGTTGTTTCTTTGACTACTCAGCTATTTTTACGGCTATATCTATTCCCGTTAACTTTATCAAACTCATATTTAATTAAATAAATTTTTTTACTTAAATCGAATTGTTAACTAGTTTTTCATACTTTCTCTATTGTTCCTACTGTGACTTCCATTACATTTATTGTGACTACTATTACTTTCACTACTCCGGCCGTCATTATCGTTTCTTTCTCATTTAATAATGTTAATTTCACTACCCTCGTTGTTACTATTACAGTTACTACTTCCGCTGTATTTTTATTAGTCATACTAGGTTGAAAGCTCGTGCTTAAAATATCTTTTTCAAAGAAAATAAATAAAAGATAAATAAATCATCTCATCATAAAAACTACATACACGGAGTAATGTTTTATTGGTACGCATCCAAACACAACCTTATTAAAATTGGTTATTAAAAGATCCCGTTTTACGGTAAGTTCGCGTAAAATCATTTTACACAAATTTTGTCCATTTGCAAGGTACCTTAGATACATTGGGCTAATTAACAAGGTAATTAATTATACTTGCCGTAGTCTCAATTATTATTTGTCTACTGTTATATTTTTCGTGAGAGGTATCTTAATCAAATGTACAAATGATTGAAAGTTTGAAACAGACTCAATATATTGTTACTGGTGGTAACCTTTCACGTAACCTAAACTCGTATTTGCCCAACTCATTTCCCGATCAGTTTGACAGGTCTACTAGTACTTTACTAGTCAATATACCTGAATGAGAAGCAAAGGCGAGTGCAAGATTTCACTAGAGCCAGTAACATCATATATAAGCTCATCAGAGCAAGGAAAAGGATCGGCCTCAATGAAGAGAACACCCTCTCCACTACATTCAACAACCAACTTCCCCTCGCTCGTCTCCCTCAGCCGCCCTGCCAATGGATAGTACGAAACCAATGCCTTAGCTATCACATCCTACTACTAGTAATATTATTGTATGTCACTACTGTTTGTTTTTTTGTTTGGGTTCAATTTGATCAAGGTTTACGTAACTTATTTATAGTTGATGTATTTAGTGCATACTCGTACAAAATGATTTAGGGTCGACTGCCATGAATCGTCTAATCAACAAAGTCAAAAGAGTGAGACACTGCTGTAAAACCGGGAATCAGATTAAACGAAAAAAATTAATAGACGTGATTTGAATGGAGTTCTGGTAAGAAATTGACAGTAACCAAGGATTGCGGCCGTGTTTAATAATCCCAGAGACATTCATTTTAAGCTTATAAAACTGGACTGCACAGTAGTCCATATTTTCATAGCTGCAGTTTGTTGACTACTATTGTGAAAATGCACCTCATATTTATTTTTCGGTGTTTGGCCTCCTGAACTCGATGCACCAGATGCCAAGAGTATGACGTGATGTCTGAACACAATTTTGTAGCTATATTTATCACGTAGGTACGAAAATTTAGGTTTCTGAGAGGGACACAAATTCCGTAGTGTTGAGTAGCTGAATTGTGTGGACCCAAAAATATATAAATAAAAAAACGCCGTTGCCGGGGATCGAACCCGGGTCACCCGCGTGACAGGCGGGAATACTTACCACTATACTACAACGACCTTGTTGTTTTCAAACGCGCTATAGTACTATATAAATTATGAAGTATAAATCACAGACGGTAAAAAGACCGTGTTGAGGATCGAGAAATTGAACCCGACGTGAATCGAACACGCAACCTTCTGATCTGGAGTCAGACGCGCTACCATTGCGCCACGGATCCTCTTGTTGTTTACTTTCTTTGCTGTTTATTCCTAACACATTTATCTATTTCGTTTTATTTGCTCCCTTCGTCTCGTTCAACGTTTCTCATTGTTTGAAATATGCAACGTAAATTTTAATTAATAATAGGAGTAATTAATTAACTATTGATGGGGATGCAGAAAGTAATAACTAATAAATATATTGAGCTCTTCTTTTAACGATCATTGTTGATGAGACGGTGTTATGATAGGGTGGTTTTGTAAGTTTGAAAGTAATAATTTGAAACTTTACCTATTTTGAAGTATTTCTCCGTTTTATTATGAGGTTAATAAGATTTTCTCTTGTAAGAATTTTGATTCACTTCACTTTGGTGCGATTCAATTTATTCTTTTAATTTAATTTATTTTTGCGAGTAGATAAAATTAGCGGTTTTGTACTCGAGAGAAAGATTTATTAGCCATGGAGATTAAGAATTATATTGTCGGTAATTTTACACATTATATAACATGAATATAAAATCCTAAAGTATTTAATTAAACATCAGAAATAACAAATCTCAACACGTATTCTCAATTACCTAGCGTCCCCTAGGCAAGTAATTCCGCTCGGCGCCAAAATACACCAAACAACCATTTATTTATGAAATCATTGGGGAACATGTGTGGCCAAAGGCCACCCATGAACATTAAGACTCCTAATAGTTTATGTACATGTACTTTGTATACAGATAGTTCATGACTTCATGTGCTCATCAGTAAATGAAGTACCCCTTCTCCCATCTTTCACTGTCTCTTACATTTCTCTCGTCTCGCCGTGGTCCATCACTTATTAGCCATGGCTAGTCCCAAATGTCGGGTCACGTGTGACCCGATAACATTGTACATCTTATCCTACTTGCATTTCTTAGAGTTTGTCATGAAATGCTCTAGTATTGTGAAAGAATGGTACCTTTGTTGTCTTATGTCTTGTTTGTTGCATAGTCTAAGAAAAAACAAAAAAAAGAATCTTGTGTCTGAATTCTGTGTAATCCTATCGAACCTGTCAGCTAGCTTAGTTGGTAAAGTCATGAAATGTGGTAGTCATGAGTCCTGACCTGGTTTCGAACCTGTCCGCCTCAAAATCATCCTTTACACCCAAAAAAGTGTTTAAGAATATTAAATTAGTAGACGGAAACTGCAAGATAAAGTCTGAAGATAACCTCGTCAAGTGTTCTAATACGGTCTTTCTTATGTCGGGAAATGCTATTTTATCCCGAACAAACATAAATTCTACCCTTCTATATATTTTCATATCCTCTGCAATATCCAAGCAATGCGAATTACCCCGATTTTTTCCCTTCTAAATCGGTCCATACTGTCCGAAATTAGCCCTATTATTAATGTGGTCCTGATCATAGAATTGGCTTGACATATAAGTATATGCAAATTCTTATTTCAGACCGCCATATCCGTCTGAAATGGTCAGACGGATACCATTTCCTCTCACAAAAAATCCATTTAGGGTGTGAGTGGGAAAGCACATGGGGGTGTCCCACCACCCATGTGCTTCTCACTTGTGAGAGGTCTTATTACGGTCTGAAATAAGGCGATCTGAAGCAAGACGGACTGATATGTATATGATGACCCACTGAACTTTCGTTCACACATAATCCAAGTTAATGTCATAATCAAGCCTTTGTTTTTTAAGTCAAGACACAAAACAGTGTCCATTTCGTCTCAGGCGTTCGAGGCTGGCTAACAGTGGCAAACTTCATGTTAACCATAGCCTTCTATTTCAAGCTTCCGACTTTTTGTACAACTTGTTATCGCTTTGCTTCTCTTGGCCACATTCGTGATGGTTTGTATCGTGTATCTGTATTATGATAGCGTGTGTGGCCAAAATAAAATCTGTCGAAAAAATTAGGCAATGCGAACAGTATGATTTCAGAGAATTATTGCATTAGAAGTCATGAATACAAAAAGTTTTGGTACAAACCTGTAAAACGAACAAAACACCTTTACATAAAGCTGGATTAGACGCGTAAACTTCTGGTTTTCTCAGCTGTTCCAGAAGAGCTATTAACTAGGTATCATCAAGCTCAATGAGTTTAGCGCGTTTCTCAGCAGCTTTTTTCCTGATAAAAATCCCCCATCTAAGCGCAGCTTTAAGCTTCAGCCATCCAACCACAGCTTTACCAGAAGAGCGAACTTTATCATCGTCAAAATTGAAGTTGATTGCAGGCGAGGGTGCGGGTGCGTAACCTGATGATGAATACGGGTATAGATCTTCTGTCGCGCCAACCAGGTTTTGACCTTGACTGTGACCCATCCCGAAAATACGGAGCAAATGCTGCATATCGTCATGTTCAAGCATCTCGTTACTCCTCAATCGTATTTCTTCCTCTGATAGCAATTCCTCGGTGCCTCTGTAAAAGTTTGATGTACTAACTGGATTGAATCCCGGGAAGGATGGTTGTGGAGGGCCCAGAGACAATGTGTCATCGTTTCTACACGGTTGGCTTAGACCAGAAGCACCAATATATTGATTTGGAGGCAAATAGGAGGTGGTGTTGTATTGCATTGACTCATTAGGATTCATTGTATGTGATTGGGCAGAGTATCTTGCGCCAACCGCATCGTTTAGACCTAACAATACCATGCAATGTTGTTAGGGTTAAAATTAACAGAAGCGATTATTCAGGAGACCCGCATGACAAATGTAGAAGTAGAACCGCTTTACTTCACTCGTATCCTCTACTAGGGCAAAGTTCCCATATCCATACATTAATCGAGTAATGCATAGTCCGAATCCTTAGTTTCTTTGTGGATTTATCATTAATAGAAGGACAATGAAGGCAGAAAATGAACTAGATGCAGCGAATAAATAAAAATGAACACAGAATAAAATCCGAACCTTCAATCTTTTGATTAGGATCAACATGGTGCTTCTCCGGTGCAGGAGGAACAGGTAAACTTGGTACAGAAAGGTGATGGTTGTAGTAGTTGTTTGGTTGAGTCATCGGTGCTTCAATTCTGGAAGTATCTTCGTTTTTGTTCTGCTTTAAGCTCAATAGGGACTTTCCGTCATACTCAACAACATGCATCCAATTGTCGTATGCTTTTTTTATCAAGGTATCTGCATAAATCTGCCAACAAGCGAAATATTCAGGGGACGGAATTATCTTACTATGGCATAATACGCATCCAACAGTTACCGCCTTTGCATGAATTGGCAAAAAGAGAATCCAAATCCCTTTTAAGTTTTTATCCTATATGACCCGATTTCTTAAGACAGAAGTAGTATCAGATCTTAGTTTCAGGCTCATCTTAGAATCACCATGCTAAAATGGATAAACTGGTTACCATGATTGAAAGGAATGAATTACTAACCTTCTGAGTATCGGAGAGTGCGTCAGTCGAGTAGTACTGGCCGCCAGCAATTAGGCCAGTAAACTCATATATGCTATTGAACATCACCCCAACACCTTGTGGACACTCAGAGTAATAGATAAACAGCTTCTCGCTTAAGACACATGTCTTCGAGTGTTCAACTAGGGCTTCCCACATTTTATTTGACATACCACTTCCAAGTATCTACAATATCTCTGGGTTACGGTTGGAAAAAAATCACTAACATTGAAATAATTATCAGACCATGCTGCTAAAAAGTCTTACATTTCGCAACCTCTGCGGATCTCTGACAACAAACCGCAAGAAATCTTCTACTGAAATTATTCCAGCTTTAGTCAGCCTCTTATGGAAAGCCCCGTCTTTTCCAATCTTCTCCAGTCTCCAAACTTCATCGCTTAGAGCTGGAGGGTAGTGTTTTTTGTACACTACAGACAAAAACAGTAAAGCATTCTGTCAGACCGACAAATTCAGAAGTGGAGATATCTACGAGAAAGAAAATGCAAAAAGACGAGCAAACAAATTTGAGGTTGAAATGCTCACATTCCCCCCTGTGATCCTTCACAGTAAAGGCTTCTGTCTTTGCCTCCCGGACACGAAACCCTTCACAGTAACCTGAAGCAACCTTGAGACCTAATCTAAATTGTCTGCTTCTAATCCAGCTTGAGTTATCGGTAAATGTCAGTTCCCCAAGAGTTCCTACACCTTCTTTTAGCGTCACTTGCAGTTCTCCATGTAAAAGGGGTCGCTTTCCTTCACGCTCTTTCACAAGATGACTCTCAAATTTTTCTTCTGTCCAAATAGTATCATCTTCGTCATTAAAATCACCTTCAAGCACAACAATATCTAACTTTGCGCATGATTCTGCGCCAGTGTTGACAAGTTGTCCAGAATTGGCATCAACTAAGACAATGTGGATAGCAGCCCCTTGCTCGCCTTCTACTTTTCCACCGGTGAAAAGGGGTAGAGACAGCCTTGATCTAAACTGAAGCTGCAGACTCCTTCCATCAGATGCTTCTATCCTCTTGGGAAAAGAGCTGGATAAAAAAGAATATCGACGAAGATTAGGAACTGGAAAGTCCTGGCCTTGTGGGCTCATGCAGCAATTAGATTCAGAAGTAACATTGAATGCAAGAAAATATAAAGTAAACTGTACCTTCCAACAAGCCTTGCAGGCCCCAATTTCGCTAAAGCACGTTCCACTTCCTCGCTAACCTGTTCAACATTCATGAAAGAAACAACACATTCAACACAAACATACAAGCAAGTACCTGTTTTTATTCTCCCCCTTGATTAATTTCAACCACTAATTCCGTACCACCGACAGTAACAAAAATCGGGATGAATCCTAACAAGGTTAAGATGTGTCGCAACCTTAATAGTAACCAGTCATGAAATGCAGTTTCTTCTCCAAGAGGACTATCATCATTGAGAAAGGTTCAATTCAGCTCTAATGGACCAAACCGTCCTTTACTAAAAAGAAAAGAATCATACATAAGTTTGATAAATCTTACAACTCTCCGAAGGATGGGTTCCAAGGATGAGCATAATCTCTGCAAACTATCAACCTTAAGGGCTTCAACAATAACACTGCATAACCGAGAAATTCAGAAAATTCACATTAACATTGATGCACATCAGCACATATAAAGCAATGCTCAAGATTATCAACTTAAAGGCCATGAAACCAATAAATCTACATCCCCTAGAGCAAAAAAATTAACCGAAAAATCCCCATTAACAATAAAGTTTGAATCTTTTGAAAGATAGAACTATTTGTGCTTTTTGAAATGTACTTATATTTCAATTATGATCAAATGCAAATTTTATTTTCTGACTGATGGTTGGAGTCCCAATATCGGTTTTATACTCTAACACGCCCCCTCACACGAATGCTGACCTTTTGGTCACACTGGCTCTGATACCATGTCAAGGAACCAACTCAACCAAAAGCTTAGCTTAAGCTGATGGTTTGAGTCCCAAGATCGGTTTTATACTCTAACATGGTGAACACGTAAGTCGTTCACGCAGTAGAACGGTATCAAGTGAGACTCATTGTTGATTAAAAAAAAATACAGAGTTTCCATCTCCTGACTATTAACTCATCAAACTTCTGTGGAATTATTACAAAATCGGAACAAATCCTAAAGCAAATCTCAATACTGCATCAAAGAGCTATATGCCAGACATTACAGAAGTACACCAACTATTAAATCATCAAATAATTGTGGAGCACTTTAATAAAAGAAATCAGTACTCAAAAAAATTCAAACTCTCAACTAAATGGACCATCTCACGGTGTGAGACCGTCTTAGTCTATAATTTGTGCTCAACTTTACTAAATGGGCAATGGCCAATTATAAAACCAAATTAAACATTAATAAAGCAATAATTAAGTCCCCATTATCCAATTCCAACAAAAAATCAATAAACCACTTAAATAACCAACCAAATCAAAGCATAACAATACAAAAATGAGCATTATTTGAGACCGTCTTAAGCTTAAAACGGTTTTTTCAATCATGTTTCATGTAGGCTATGTAGCTCATCTAATAATACCAATAATAATAACTAACTAAATTGTTTGTGTAAAACCGTCTTACACAAGACTAACTAAATTAGCGGAAATAAAAACAAGATAAAGATATGAGATAAACCTAGCTAAAGCAGGTCTTTTACGATCAGGTTGACCATCATCATCACCATTAACATCCGAACTCGAATTCGGATCCAAACTTCTCTTTTCTCTTCCATTCATACTCTTTGATCTCTCCATATATCTTGTTTGCATTATTATTTTCTCAAAAAGATTCCAACTTTATTACTAGATCCACTAAATAAACAATACCCTTTATTTAAAATTAACAATTAAATAAAAAAAAATGAATTTTAAAAGATTAAGATCATGAACCAAAAAAAAAGTAACTAATTTATGCTTTATACATGGTACCCACTAGTTGAATTTAACAGAATTTATGAAGAAAAGTTGAGCGGGAAAAAGTTAACTACTTTTGATTTTAGAAAGAGAAAATTGAGTGATTTATTATGAATTTATGATGTGGGATTTTGATGGAAAGAAATGGGATTTTTTGGTGTTCAATATTGACGGCTTTATTGAGTTATACTCACTCATCTAGTTGGAAAATTGAGGGAGAAATTAGAAATAATTAGTCTTGCTGAAGACGGGTCGGAATAAGTGACGGATAATGTCACTCACAAAACGGATAGGGGACAAGGTGGGGCACCTCCATGTGCTTCCCTCTCTCCTCTATTTGGGTCATTTGTGAGGGAAAATGGTATTCATCACTTCAAAGTGACGGATACGTGCCGTCACAAATGAGATTTTGTGAATTAGAAACCTGATTTGTGTTGTTAAAATGAGGTGGAATATTTCTGTACTACTTTCTCACGTGTTATTATGTCGTTATTATGTTATGTTCATGAATTAATTCTTATACTATCAGTTTAGCTTATTTCAGCTGAAAAGAACAAAGGTCTGATTGGTATGATTTTGTAGGGATGGATAAATGAGAATATTTCGGTACCACTTTTTCTCATGTTATTATGGGTGTTTATTGATTTAGATGATTTTACTTGTTATATGTAAGAGGTTGTATCGTATAATCGGTGTTGTAAATCATGTAATCTTATTTTGAGTAATCTTATTTCATATCACTTTCTCACATGTTATTATGGGGGTCTTTATTTCTTGTTTATTATTTTATACTCCCTCCTATTCTAAATAACTGTCTCATTTGTCATTTTCGTCTATTCACATAATTGTCTCATTTGCCATATTTGGACATAGTTTTTACTTTCCTACCCTTAGCTCATTTCTTTATTTAACACCCCAACCACCCATAACTCATCATATTCAATACTTTTCATTATTTAACTCATTTTTTCTTACCCTATACAATAATTTTCATTATTTTAACTATATTCCTTAATTTTCGTACCATTGTCCAAATGGGACACTTATTCAGAATAGGAGGGAGTATGTTTTATGTAAGAGGCGATATAGTATCATGTGACGTATTCTTATTTTTATTTTTGAATTTTGAGTTTGGATGTGACTTTGTGGGAAAGGATAAAGTGGAATATTTCGGTACCACTTTTTCACATGTTATTATGTTGTCTTTTATGCCGTGTTTATTATTCTAGAGGATATTATATGATCTATCAATCTATCATGTATATAAGAGGTAGTACCGTATCGTTGGTGACGTAATCTTATTTTCCTTATTTGATTTTGATTGTTGGGTTTGAATTTAAAGGGATGGATGAAGTGAAATATTTCGGTACCACTTTCTCTCATATTATTATGGTGTTTTTATGTCGTGATTATTATTTTAGAGGACTTTATATATTGTATGTAAGAGGTGGTACCATATCACCGGTATATAATCTTATTTTTCTCTTCTCTTTTTGCAATTTGAGTGTTGTGTTTGATTTTGCAGGGATGGCTTTATTTCAAATTTATATATCTAGTACTTTTGTAAGGAATTTTAGAGGAATCTGGTAGCTTAAATTTGGTTTCCATGCTGTCAAAAAAAAAAAAAAAAAAAAAAAATTTGGTTTCCAACTCCACTTCGACATGTGCGTACTGTCGATAGTCAAGATTGTCCATTTGAATCTAATATTGTCATATTGATAACTAAAGTTTTGTTCTTTAGAGTTGAATAAAGTTAAACTAAGTTTAATTTATTTATTTATTTTGGTTTGGAAGTTAAACTAAGTTTAATTGAGCTGAGTAAATTAAAATAAACTGAAATTTACTTAGATGAATAGAGTTAAAATAAGTTAAGTTGAACTAAAATTCAGTATAAAAAAAACATCATTTAAATCTCTCATAACTCGTATGAACTGGACTTTGTTTTATTATTTCCGTCGTAAACGAGAATTTGAACTAAAACAGTTTGTCTCATTATAAACGGTCACTATCCGTCTATAACTATCCGTCTATAACTATAGACAGATAGTGACCCTCTCAAAAAATTAAAGTATCCATCTCTCACTCACTCACTTACACTATCCACTTCATTTGTGAGAGAAATACTATCCGTCTATAGCTCTGTTTATAACTATAGACGGATAGTGTCCGTTATATAATGAGAATTTGTGGAGTTAAAAAATACTCCCTCCTATTCTAAATAACTCTCCCTATTTCCCTTTTCGTCTATTCACAATACTCTCCCTATTTCCTTATTTGGCAAACATTTATATTTATTTTAATCACCTCACCCCACAACAATACCCCACAATACTCATATTCTATCTTATTTTAATCACTTTACCCCACAACAATCCTTATTTTAATCACTTTACCCCACAACAATACTTATTTTAATCACACAATACCTTCTCTCTCTCCAATCTCCTACCCCACTCCAATACTTTATCATATAATACTCCCTCCCTTAATTCTCGTGCCCTCCATAAAAGGGGAGAGTTATGTAGAATAGGAGGGAGTAGGTGAGAAATTAGAGTGAAATGATAGGCATTAGACTGAGTACAAGTGAGATAAGAAAGGAAGTGATGCACGTGCGGTAAATGGGTAAAGAGAAGGGGTAATTAATTGTGATCATAATTGCTAACTGCCGCCTTATTACAATACAATATCTTTTGTCGGTCACTTTGATCCAATCTCTAATTCTCTACCCCTATTACATTCAATTGGTTTTCCTTGTGACGGGTTATCATTTGTGGCGGATATTTTGTGAGATAAAATGGTAACAAAATGGGTTAGTGAAGAAAGGGGACCATATGAATAGTGTTGCAGAGAGAGAAAAAGTGGGTACTTTGTGAGGTAAAATAGTATCCGTCACTCAAGAGTGACGGATATGTGCCGTCATAAACAAGAATTTGTGTATTACATTTATTAAACTAATTTCAAGTACAATTTTCATTGGAGCTAGTACGGATAGAGCTTTACTTAGAGCGAGTATGAATAGTTGTTGGTTTTAATTAAAGATGGATCTTGTAATTATTTTACAGTTAAATGTGATTACTGTTGAAAAAAAAAAGTTATAATAAGTTGTAACAGTGACAGTACTAGTATCATTGTGATTATATTTAAACATAAAATGGTCAAATATACTCGTTTGAAGCTTTAGACAAACTCGTCAAATGTGACCACTATTGTACTTTTTCTTATTCCCTTTCCTTCTCTCACTTTTGTTCTGTAGCTTCGGCCGGGAGCTACCTTTTCCGACTTTCTTAATGGGTTTCTTCTTGCTTACAGGAATATTATGCAGCTTAATTCCACTTTTTTTTAGGGTGTATTTGGATAGCAAAAGTAGAAGGAAAGGGAAGGGAGGAGAATAGAGGGGAGGGAAAGGGAGAGAAGGGAAGGGGAGGGAGGATGGAGCGTTGAATCCCTCCAAATCTTGCCTATGTTGGAGGGGAAAGCTGGTGGTAAAGGCGCTGGCGTTGACTTTGTCAGTGGGCGGTCTTCTTCCTCTTTGGGAGTAAGATCGCTCGTAGACTAGTAGTGACTTATCACCTAGGTTGCACGGACACTCCTCCTAATCGGCGTTCCCGTGTCGGACACTTGTAAAGCCGTGTCTAACTTTCATCTTTTATTTGGGCACGTGTCCGACACGTGTCCATGGTATTTTGAGCCGTGTCCATGGTATTTGGACACACCTTCAAACGGAATCAAGTTGAATTTAAGGTAAATGGCGTGAATTGTTATATGGTTGAATTTGGTGAGAAAATAAGTTGAATTAGCGGTAAATGATGTTCCTTATACTAGTAATGAGACGTCGAAATAGTTGATTATAAGTTAGTTTTTGGTTTTGGAAATGAGAATGAGTTATACCTTCACTTATTTAAATTTAATATTCAAATACTTTTTCAAAAATAAAATCGCACATAAATAAATATAAAATATATATTTTATTAAATTTAAATGACGTGTCTCGTGTCCTAAATTTCATGAGATGTCGTATCACGTGTCCGTGTCGTATCAATGTCCGTGTCCGTGCTACCTAGCTTATCACCATGATTTCGCCATTTTCATATATTGCATTTTTGAGAACAGAAACAGAGAAACCATCCAAGGATATATTCGAGAACAGAAACGGACTTTTTCGCTAGTTAGGAAACCCGTCTCGTAAATCGTAAAAATGTTGAGAAATATGATGTCCCAGACTAATTCCTTTCTTATCTACAGTCATCACTTTCAATTTTCCATCCTGGTGTATTATACTCCATCCGTTCCATAATTTTAATAATACGTAATTTTTTTTATTTTTAATAATACTTTCCGTTATCACCCGTATAGTGCACGAGTTCCAAAACCAGTTACTAATAATTACCAATTAGGATGGTAGGTGTCCTTATTTAGGACTTTTAAAAAAGGTAAGGATAAGTATAAGGATGTTAACGAAAGCTAACCCCGTTCTAAAAAAAAAAAAATCATTTGGTCTTTGCTTAGGGTCGTCTTAACTTAAAACTTTTAACCTCCTCATTTTGATTTCAACTCTATTTTAATCGATTGTGAGTGGGTATTAAGTTAAGACGGTTTTAAAAAAAAGAAATGGCGAGAAAAAATCCCAGGATTGTAGAGCAAACCTGTGATTTAAATTAACATTGAAGGATTAAGAAAATATTCGTAATACTCAATCCATTTTATAAATTACTGCTTAATAACAAAACTTGGAAGTGTTTTCCGTTCTTTCACGAATCCACAGCGTTACTACGTAAGGATTGGCCGCTAAATAACCGGAGCTAAACAAAACTTTCAGTCTTCTCCCTTAAAATGGAGGCCAAAATTTTCTTTTCTTTGAAAGTTTAGCTGGATTTTGATACCGATCTTCGTTGTTAGTGAACTGAGCAGCTGTTTTTGCTCTTAGTTCTTCCAGAGTTTCGCCTTCTTTAGCTCTTTCCAGAACCTGAAGAAGAAATTGACATAGAAATCACGGGGGCGTATAGATTAGTGTAGAAGTTTTACCGGCATAATATTACTTTTGAGCAACTCTCCTTTAGAACCCGAAATAAAAGTAGTCCCGACTCCCGACATATCAACAGAGAATTATTTTGATAACAAGAAATGTACATCGTCATAATAAAATATTACGTTAACAAAAGTAAAATGTACGTTAACTGATCAATGAGATTTTCCGTTGGACTAGTTGTTAATGGTAAGTTGGCTTTTACTAATTAAACCGTCCCATACAAGACTTACCAGGTGACGCCCATACAAATGGGTACTGGAAAGAGCTTTAAGAGCATTTTGAGCTTCTTGTTTAGTTACAAACTCCACAAACGCAAACCCTCTGTGCTTCCCATACTTCTTTGGAAGTCTCAGGCTTTTCACCTGTCACGTTTAAAAAAGATCACCCAATTACGCAGCCACACTGGGGATTAATGAGACATATAATACCCGGTAAAACAGTGACTCGTAGCAAATTAGATGCTACACTTGGCAAACCAACAACTATAACTGTCAGTTGCGTACTCGCAGCAAGTAGCTACCTAACAAATATGCTTTACTGGTTGCAAATTAAGTTATAAATTTCAGGCCAATTTTTTTTACTGGTTGCAAATCTCCGGCCATAATCAACCAGGACTTTATCCTTTTCTCATCATATGTTGTTTCTTAGGCTCCGTTTGGCAAGGCACTTCAGGTACCTGATTTGGTCAAAGTAGCTTATTTGACAAAAATTTCAGGTACCTTATTTTTTAGTAAACGTTTGGCAACTAGCTTATTTAACCAAATAAGCTACCTGAAATGAAATGCTACCTAGAGTAGCATTTGAGATTTCAGGTACCTGATTTGATTGGATTTTCCGTTTTTACCCCTTAAATCTATACTATTAAATAATTATCACATCCTTTTACGTCATTTCATCAAAATCAGTTAGCTTTTCAGGGTTAGTTTGCCAAACAATTTTTTTATATAATCAGCTACCTTATCAGTTCCTAATTTTCAGCTACCTTATCGGGTTTCAGTTAGCTTTTCAGTTTTCAGCTAACTTTTCAGTTAGTTTTACGAGTTTTACCAAACAGAGCCTTAGCTTCCCAATTACAATTCTCATTGCCGAAATTTTTTCAGGTTAAACTGCTCGAGAAAATGGCTCAGATTATAACATACCAAGCACAACTTTCTATGTCAGAGATATGACTTTTTTTTAACAGTAATTGTTAGTTGTTACATATTAAAACGGGCAACACTTGCTCAAAAGAACAAATTACATGTAGTCAGGCAACACATAACCAAGCAAAAATAAATCCATATTTCCATCGGTGTGGTATATGAAACTTAAACTAAAGATAAATTCTCACCTTGCCAAATGGGCTGAATAGCTGTTTTAGTTCCTTTTTTGTTGCCTCAAATGCTACATTCCTTACTGTTATTTTCGTCGAGCTTCTACCATTTTCCGCTTTATTTGAGACCTTCTCAGACTCTTTGGCGTGACAGGTTTTAAAAATTAAGGCATGCCCATCCAAAGTCGTTCCCTATGAAAAATCTTCGTATTAGATATTTGTTACACACCAACTCCTTGGCACTAGAATGGGAAGCTAACTGACAACTAAAAGAACTTACTACCGTTCCTATACAAAATACTTAATACTTCACTTACCTGTAAGTCCTGACAAACATGGGCAGCTGTCTCCACAGAATCAAATTCAATAAATCCATAACCCGTTGAAACTTTCTTCCCCTTTTTTACATGCTGCTGTATCTGAAGAACCAACGAAATAATTATCAGAAGATAGCACGGCATATATATGTCCAACAAGATAGCCTGGACTGCTTTCTTTTCGAACTTGTGAATCCGTGTTCCTTTATTGATAACTACCTTCTTTTTAGAAAGAAAAAAAGAACTGAGAACTCACCTTGACACTCCTAATTTTTCCTTCTTTCATGTTTTCACTGATATGCTTCCTCAAACCTTCACCGGTTGACTTGAAGTTCAGATTTTTCACATGAAGAGACCGAGACTGAAATATAGAGGATGCAATCTCATAAACAATCAAACTAATCAAAACGTAAACCAACATCCAAGACGTCGGGCAAATATCTCAGTTCTACCTTCTAAATACAAAATTGAAATCAACACAAGACATAGCTACACAAAATTCAAAGGTTACAAGAATTTGTCTTTGGCTTGGATTCAAGTTTTACAAAATACAGACTACTGAACTACAAGCCTGTTCCCACATGAAATCTAATAAGTAATAAGCAAGCATTAAAATAGTCAATTCACCAAAAGGATGTTATTTGACACCATTTGGCTTGCTAGGTTCACGTAAGCTGCACATTCATATCTAGCAAGTTCAAATCAAGGAGAAAAACTCACAACCATCAGACATGCATATGAACTATCGTCTATCACTCTATCAGCACTAAAAAGTAGCATAATAATCAATGAAGAGTCTCTGTAAAAGCAAAAATTACAACAAGCCACAAGGAAAAAAAAATTGTAACATAGCCAACCTCAACTCTGTCAGGATCAATTTCACCATCAGACATCTCCAGAACTTGGTGCTCCAGTAAAACCTTCTTAAATTTGTCTTCGTCAACAATCATATTTTTCTTATTGTCACCGTTAGATGCCAAATCTTGACTAAGTATATTGCTCGGGGCCCATTCCAAATACAACGGAACATCTCTGGAAAAACAAACACATGGAGGAGTAATGAATATCAAGCAATAGCATGAAAGACCCGAGTCCAGACTGAGGGGGCGTTTGGCTCAAACATTAGGTATGGAATGGAATGGATTCTAACTCCAAGGAGGTATGGAGTTAGAACCCCATACATGTCTAAAGTTGTTTGGTTCAATCCGGGAATGAGAATAATAATGTGTTGGGTGGAATGGAGTTGGAACCTTGGGGAGAAAGATGGTATGGGATTCCAAGGGGTTGGAATGGAGTTAGAATCCATCAGGTATCTAACTCCATTCCAAAATGCTCCAACCAAACACCCCCTGAATATGGCAGCAACCCAGCAGTAGTTCATCACTCGGAGATAAGGACATGAAGACATTACAACAAACGACAAGAATTTAACTTTTCACCCATACATCTGAATCAGTCATGAAGGAGAAGTCATCTCTCTATGACCCTTCCAGACACAACACACAGCTGCAAGTACGCCCTTGGTATTTAGATCCTGTAGACTCTAGAGTTGAAAAAGTACACTACAGGGTAGAGTTTACTCAAAACAGGAAATAAAACATTATAGGCGCTTCTAAATACATTCATTTTTGGGTTATTTATTTATAGCAAACTCTACCAACTCTACCAGAAACAATCTCTTGCTGATCCTAACCCCACACATCAATCTAATGAGCGAGGGACATCAGGTTGAATGAACCAGAACAGAGTGCAGTGCACACTGCATAGTGCAAAGAGCAGCAGCACTCATGAAAGGCGTAAAAGTCTAGAAAAAGTCAGCTACAGAGATTTTCCAACCACCACTAATAAGAGTATGCCAAAAGAATTTGATGAAACCATTCATAAAAAACACTCCAGAGACTGATTATTCCTTTTAATCAAATTGTATTAATTTGTTCTTCAAAGGTAACAAGAGAGGGCTATCTAGTTTAAGATATCGCATAAGATACTACGCTAAAGACATTGTACCAAATTTCAAAATATCTCATCACACGTCTTTTAACATTGTCATCGGAAATTCCATATCAACAACATAGATCAGACTCTTCCAATTCACAATCTAATTTATGAAAAACGGCTTATCAAAAACAATAGCTTACATCACCCAAGACAATGTCACATGATGTATCTGAGGTTCACAGAACAGAATCAAGAATGAAATTTGCTTCTCATTGTTGTATAACTACCAGACCTATAATCAATGCCTTGAAGTTGTAAATATCATCAAGCATGTATTCTATCATTCTAAGTACCACGAAATAAGATGAAAAGTAACAGTAACTATGTGAGTTTGCTAACATTTTTATGTCTCTGGTCATGCTATTAAAATATTTGTTTACAGATACAGCTTTTTGGCTCAAGAGTCAAGGCACTGATATTTCCTATAATTAAGGAGTTTTCAAAAATAGCAGCAAAATTGTAGTAGTTGAAGGGATATATCAGATGATTGGCTGATAGCCTGATATTGGTCCAATACGTTTAATTATAAGCAACATATTTGACCAATACATCAAACATGAATATAAACTTACTTGTAACGCTTGCCAGCCAAACCTCTAAATGCTGCACGTGCTTCAGCTGGCACAAGAAATATCACCTAGAAAAATTACCAAAACACATTGTCATGGAATCGGAATAGGTTTATTGCACATGAAACGGCAATGTCTGAAACGGATATTCTCACGAGCACAAACAACATGACTATAAATTGAGGTATTTTCTCAATCCTGTTCCCTGTATGCACAAAATGTTCAGATTCAAGATGATCAAGTGGTCAACATACAATTCGATTCCTAGTGACTAACAATATTGTTATCCGTGGATGGAAATTTCTCTACCAAAAGTCCAAAACAGCAACATGGTTAGCAAAAGGTTTGTTCGATCAAAGTACAAATGTGATTTTCACTGGATTTGGAAATTGAATATTCCTCCAAAGTTAAATTTTTTTCTTTGGAAAACATGTGTTGACGGCCTCCCAACGAAAGGTAGGCTTCTTAAAAGTCATATTAATGTCCCACCTCACTCTCTTTTGTGCAACCATCCTATTGAAAACAAAGATCATTTCTTTTACAAATGTCTTTTGATTGGTCCTGTTATCCAAGACATGAATATTATTAGCTTTAACAATTTTTTGTCAAATTATGATAATATTGCAAGTCAAAGTTTTCTAATGAAACTCAATCATCTCAAGGAAACTTATTATGGAAATGACATTATTTTTAATAATGTTCATATCAATATCAGCAAACTTAGGGGGGGTTTGGTTCGTACAAGGGAAAGAGAAAGGGAATAAGAAAGGGAAACAAGAGGAAATGAAATGAAATGAATGGAATACCCTTATATTAAAAAGGTTGTTTGGTTTGCATTTTAATAAAAACATGAGCACCCACCATTAAAACCCAAGCACCACCATCCAAGCACACTCCCACCTTTGACAACTCACATCCACCAACACCACCATCAGCCTGGCGCCCCACCACTGCCACTACCACCGATGTTCAGTCGTCGCCGCGCCACATTGTCGGCAACCTTATCCCCCGCATTGGTCTTTTCCCCTCTTCTTCAAAAATAGAAAAAATGTTGGCAATAGCAGACACGCCATTAATGAGGACATGCATACCAACTTACCAAGTGGGAAAGAGAAAGCAAGAAGCACCATGAGCCATTAAATAAACCAAGTTGCAGAAGTGAAAAGTAGCTAGAAGTGAAAATCAAAGATGCTCATAAAGTAATTTAATCCAATCCATTGATTTGATGAATGAAAGCAACAAATTAAAAACGCAACAATACGGAAGAGTAATGAATAATGATTAATGAAAACAACAAAAGAATTTCAGGGGTGGGGATGATTTTTCTAGGGTGGTGTTAGTGGTTGTTCATGTCGGATGTGGAATTCCGGCGCCGGCGAGGAAGAGAGGGTAAGGTGAGTCGCCGTCACTGCTAACGTTGGATGGTGGTCTGACGACAGCGGCGATGATGGTGGTTGTGATGGTGCGATGAGATGGTGCCGCCACGGTTGTGATAGTGGTTATGTTTTATGGTGGTCCTGGGAAGGGATGACTAGGGAATGAAATCTCATACCCTTGGGGGGGTTGGAGTATGGAAATAGAAGGATTCGAGGAAATGGGAGGGAATGAGGAGGGGAAAGGGAATGGTAAAAATGACCAAACAAACAGTAACTAAGGGAATAGAGAGCTTTGATTCCCTCTCTCTTTCTTTTAGACCCCTAACCAAACGCCCTCTTATTATTTTATGTAATAATAGCATTAAGATCTGGAATGAGACTAGACATAAGGATCTCAACAATTCCGAGAAATACGAGCCAGTAAGAAACAATACTAGTAAGGAAGAAATCTGGTGGGAAAAACCTAAAAACGGTTTTCTAAAGCTAAATTTTGACGGATAGAAAATAGATGGGAATAACGTTGCTTTAGGATATTGTATGAGAGATCATAATGGTAGTCGTTTTGTTAGGAGCAAAAGAGTGTGGATCTAGTAGCATTCTTGTTGCACAAGCCATAGCATTAAAAGACGGAATTTTAGGAGCTACATACTTAGGAATTTCAAAGCTAATAGTTGAGGGTGATAATTTATCCGTTATTAACTCTATTCGCAGTACTTGGAAAACTTCAAGTATTATCAACGATGTGAAATTAGACCTTCATTTCTTTGAGAAAGTGAGTTAAACATTGTTTTTGTGTAGGTAACAAAGTTGTTGATTTTATGGCTTCTATTGGACATTCATGTCCAACTCTTTCGAAGTGGTTTGATAGCCGATGGCTTCAACTTACCTCGCTCATCCAAAAGGATGAGATAGGTTGGCCATATCCTAGAGGGTCAACCTAATTTTCTTACCTTATGAGAGGGAAATTCGATTCCAATGCAAATTCAGCTGCTAGCAAAACCATACTCTCTAGAATATGAGACGGAAATTGAATCTACAAGGCATTCTGTCAGCCTTATGTTAGCCACTAGCCAACAGAAGTGACAAAGATTGTTGTGCCTAGCGAAAGCATATATTCTACTGCAAATAAAAGCATACTTCCATAACCTTAAAGTGAAATTATACAAGTACACTACATATTTTATTCAAAAAAAAAGAGAGAAAAAAAGGATTGTGAACCTCGAAAACGTACCAAGGCTAGTGTTCGTGTTGGAGGAAAAATAATCTTATCCACGCTCCCGAATCTCGCAAACATTTTAGAAAGGTCACTTTCTGTTGAACTATAAGGCAAGTTTTTCACAAGTAATACATGGTTACTTCTTTCCAAAGCTTCTGTTTTTCCAGATGCAAATTCCTCCAGAGAAGTTACATTAACACCAGCATTCGTTAGAGCCTCTTTAGTCTCTGCAATAATTTGAGTTTCTCCAAGAGCAATGCGTACAGCAAGATCATCAGCCTCCCGATCAAGCAACTCACTTTTACTGATTTTATATTTCCTAACCATATTTTCAACAATCTGTGGAAAAATTAAAGCAACCATTTTAAAACCAAGCTAAGACAAGACTACAACCCCAATTGATGAATCTGGAGAGCACACATCCAAAGTCTCAATAAACATCTCTACGACACTTCAGGATCAGGGCACAAAAAAGATGCAGGTTATAAGTCCACTGTTGTACAACATTAACAGCCAAGACAGATAGAAATGGTAGTATGGTACTGCAAGACCCACGGTGATGTTACATGACTATATGGTAAAAAGAAATTAGAGAAACTCAGGAATGTATCTTTAAAAGGGGTCCCAACACTCCCAAGTCCTAATTTAGCTATAAGTACATTGATTTCCTCAAGGTTTGCAACCAGTAGAAGCCACCAAAGGTTCAGCTACAAGCCTAATTTAGCTATGAGTCATAAGAACCGATCACGGATCTAAACAGCCAAGAGTATGCGTGCCTTATTCAGGGCATGTGATGAGCTGCCAACCACCCTTCTTTCTCATCCATCATCAACCACCTCCGCAAACCCATACCACCAACCGCACTCCTCAGCTCTGCCTAGCCACGAGCAGCACCGGTCATCACCATTCGGGTCAGCAAACAACGCCAACTCAATCTGTTCCCAAAACTCCATCTCCAACTTTTCATTTAACCTTTTGAAAAAAAAATATAATCTAAAGAACAGAAGCCGAAGTGTGAAGTTAAAACACTCCAAATATGTTGTTTCATTGTGTTACGCTGGAATTAGGCGTTGGCCATGTGGTGGAGTGGGTAAATGGTACCCCTTATGGGAACCTGCAAGGTGATGGGATAGAAATGGTCGTAATTTCCCACCCGCCGCGGGTGTAGGTATCCATTTTGGTTGGTGGGTGCCGGGTATCCTTCACCTGCCCACCCCAATGACATCCCTAGTCCTTCTATTGATTTTATACTGATTTCTTAAGATGAGTGCCACAAAGAAATGTGGAGCACACTTTGAACAGGAGGGAGTATGATAACATAATTAATACAATACTATCGTGGACACTTATACATAAGTTTGTCATTTAAAATCAATTTAGAATGAAAATATCCATGGAAGTGTAGCTAGAAACACAACTTGGCCCAGTGTATACTCCCAACTAATGAGAAATCACTCCGAGAATGTTACTCATCCACACAAACCAAAGGATAGCAGTCACAGCATTGACAGCAATCATTTCGCATCCCCACACTACCTACCTTCATAAAGGATTACTAAGAATCTAATCTGAAGGTAACAACTATCGATTTGAGGAAAACCATTGTTCTATCCCAAAATCAAATTAGCTCGACCTACAAAGCAATAAATCTCAGTCATGATGCACAAGCTGTTGTTAAAGAAATAGGCAATTTCATACATTATCAGCTCCTTGGCATGACAAGAGTGAACCGCCTACTATGTAAAAGCAGATAACTAGAACAGAATACCTGATCACCAACTTAAAAGGTGATAGGTGACCATCAATCAAAAGTCAGGAAGAAGAATAACAGGTGCCCATCGTAAATATAGACAACGACAGACTCCAGTATGCAGAACAGAAGCAGAAATAACAAGACGAAACTTAGGTCAGGAAACATAGCTGCAAAACATGTAAAATAGGTCTACAGCAGAATTATGGGGGCAAAAGTAACTAGAAAGTGGTTTCCGTTGGTCAACATTAGACAATGACTACAAAAAAGATTGGACAAAAAAAAGTAAAGTGAAGCATAGCAGGGACCATACAGTATCAGGACGCATATACAAACTGTTCCATGCTCGGGTATTGCCATCTGCTTCCGATATCTTTTTCTCTTCCTCCCTCCGACGCTTTAGTGTTTTAGGCTTGTTTTGAGATATAACTGAACTGAAAACAATTAAAAATAATGGGTGAGTATATCATCCATAATTATGTGGCATCAAACCCTGCTTATTTCCTCCGAACATCTTACTCCTCACTTTTATTTCATGGCATGACATTGATAACAACAAAACGAAACAAAGGATTTGCCAAAATATTCTTACTCTTGACTTTGTGAAGACTCTTTTTCTTTTGCTGGCTCAATATGCAATAATCTACCTTGGAAAATCGAGTAGTCCAGCTCTTCTAATGCCCTGAGTAACAGAAAAAATCATTTCACTATTAATTTAAAAAGAGGACAGAAACGGTGAATGTGAGTTTGAACAAGAAAGAATTTTATGCATTTGTTGGCTTTGGGGTCATTTTTTATATATAATGCCCACTACATTGAAAAGGCTTGTAGAACTCTTTGCTTTTCTTTTATTTATGAAATAGTAGTCATGCCACCTTAGGTTAAAGGCTAACAAACTACTTCAAAATGGCTCTAAAACTTGTTGATCTTCATTACACAAAGTGTTGTATTCCTTTAGTTTACGGAATATTCTATTAATCATTCGTATATATTCCATTAGTAGAGGTATATACATATAAATCCATAGCGATCACCATCAAAGCCCAAAGATGCATGAAGTTGCATAAATAGATATCAGAATCTTTAATTTTTATCATCACGCAAAACCTTCAATTGCATCATTCTTAAGTACTACCTCCATTTTAGTCAATTCACAACATTTGAAATCAAGAGAGTAGTGCATTAGCTGACAATGAATTTCGGCATTATTAATGAAAGTTATTCCTTTTCAATAACAAAAACATTGGATTTTGGATTTGAAACTGACAAAATTCTACCAAATTTATTTTACTTGCTTCTCTTTGCAATTCTTTTCTATTAAGTGTAGCTCGATTAATTATTCTCAATTATGTTTTCAGAATAATCAAATTTAATCCTTTACCTCAATCTTTATTCCTATTGAAGGATAAATGACTCTTACTTTCCCAGATACAGTAGAAATACAACATATGGGGCAGGGTGAGGAGATTCAGATTGTTCAGTCTTCCCCACTATAACGAAGACACAGAAGGACTATTTTTCAGATGACCACAACTTAGTTCTCACTGAAATAATGTTTCGGAAAGCTAACAAAACTTGGCGTGTCAATTTGCTAAATCATCATATTTAACACCAAAGATGAGTCTTGGCTTCATTTGAAACAGAAAATCCAGTAAAACTACCACATTACAAATAATTTGTCGCATAAATACTCTGATAAATACACTGGCCTAAGTGAATAACTAAAAAAAACAGTAGTATTGAATTACTTACTTAGCAGCTTCTTTTGGATCTTTATAACGAACAAAGGCAAAACCTTTGGATTGCTTCGTCTCTTTGTCGATCACAAGATGGACCTCTAAGACATTACCAAATTTCCTGAAGCACTCCGATAGCTCATCCTCTCTGTTTAGTTTGGGTAATGGAAATACGCTTAAAAGTGCTCGAAATTTCATAAGGGAGAAAAAACGAACTTAGTGACTAAAATGAACACTTGAACAAATGACAGAATACGTACGTTGCAACATATGGAAGATTGCGAACAAATAGTCGACCAGCAAGAGGCACCTCATTCTCACCAGAAGAGTTAGTAGTAATATTCTCCGAGTTCATAAATTCACCATTACAATCTTTGGAAACACTATTCTGCTCTTTAGCCATGGGTATTTCAGAGTGTTCCTTAATCCCCTTTTTCTGTCGATTGCCTTCAGTAGCATCACTATCATCACTGCCACAACTAACCTCTTCATCATCATTATCTTCATCATCTTGTTCGAGGCCAATACCATTCCCATCATCGTCGCCACTTTCATCCTCTGGATCCGACCAATCTTTCTTTATTTTACTTCTAAAGTAATCCATATCAGAAATAACTTCATGTTGTGGCGCATTTAGTGCTTTTACCTGTCTTTCCTCATTCACACTATCCTTCTTTTTAGCGCGTCTATCTTTGCGGAGCCCATCAATTGTCTTTTCTTGATTCCTTTCCCCTGAATGACGAGAATCCTCTTTGTCTTTCTCAATTTTATTATCAGTAGAAGTTACTACATCATTGGCCCACAATTTTGACTTATGTCGTGGCTGCTCAACCTGGAGAAACTCTTGAAATTCAGGATCGTCATTGTCATTTATTTTGGCAACATTCTTCTTGGATTTCTTGAATGTGGCATCAGAGATATTGTTGTTCTCATCAGTTGATTTCTTTTCTTTCTGCTTAGAGTGCCGACTCCGAGTAGGCGGAATATTTGGATCCCCTACTTTACCCGCCACCTGAAGTTGTAACACAAAGCATAAAGGAAAGTCAAACGACGGTGGCGACGACAGCAGCAGCAGCAGCAGCAAGTTAACAAATAAAACATTAACAAGTTAACTCCTTTGGTAAACCCCATTAATTTCCCATTGACAACTAATTTAAGTGGAACAAATTAGGTTAATTACTCATGTTAGAGTCTAATCGCACCCTAGTAAAAGGATTACTCACTAATCATAATTATTCCAACACAAGACAAATACATAACTATCCTAAACATGAAATTAAACATAATTTGACAATAAAGATTCCAACTTTGAACAAATCTAATGACTAATATTATTAGACTAACCCTAAACATGATAAGAGGATTAAAGACTAAAACTTTAATTAATTTAAGAAGACTAAACTAATTAAAAACACATAACATTAATTTAAATAACAATAAGTAAGAGTTTATTTTGATTTATTTGGTTTTAGAGAGATGGGAGAAATGATAATTGTGTGAGATGAGAGAGAAGTGAGTGAAAAATAAATGATACTCCTATATAGTAAAATTAGTGTTTGATTAGTGAAGGTAGAAAGGGAAAGTGTTTAATTAGCTATCCCCTCCTTTTAGGATTAATCCCCTCATTTTTTTCTTTCAATCTAAGCTTTTCATCTCCCTCATCCAAGGGCCCTAAAGAGGACTTATGGACTCAATGATTTTGGGTAGACTCATTTGATCTCATTTCTATATATATATATATGCAATCGGGAAGGGCGAATTCATAGTGAATCGGACAAGGTAACCATGTATATGACCATATAAAACAAAGGTATGACGAGTAAATCCTTCATACCAACAGTTTAGAATAATGAGTAACATATGCTTTCCAATTTTGACAATACTAGCAAAACCTAGCAGCTCACAAAATCACAAACTAAACAAAAACTGAACTTAAACCTACACCATACCTTACATTCAATCTTCGACGTCTCCAGAAAAGACTTGTTAAAGTACTTGATTGCTCTTTGAGCTTCCTCATCAGTCCGGTACCCAATATACGCAAATCCCCTACTCTTCCCATCTCTGCCACCCACACAAACTCGGCCAATTACCTTACCACATTATCAAAACAATACACCAAACCATAAACACATATTAACCATATTAACACCAGTGGCAGAACTATAGAAACTAGCACGAGCAATCGTCTAATAAACAAGTTTAAATTTAAAACTTTAGTTAAAATTTCCGAAACATTTCCTATTTATACCTTGTTGCATTATAAACAATTTATAAATTTAAAATACAACAAAAGGTTAACAAATGATTGGAACGGGAGACTAAATAGAATATAAAACTTTTAGTTTAAATTTCAAAAACTTTTCCTACTACACTTTGTTGCATTATACTCAACCCGTTCCAATCATTTGTTTACCTTTGATTAAAATACTTTTCACAAAAAGTACAAAAGTAAACAAATTCACTACCCTTAGGCCTTAATCCCTTGTGCATTACTAATTCACTACCCTGAAATTTCCGCCTAAAACTACAAATTCTGGTTCCGCCACTGATAAATACGAAAAGCGAAACACAAAAACGAATTAATTAAAACAAAGGATAGAAAATTACGAGCGACGAATTATCTTAGCATCAGTAACCTCGCCTTTTTGCGAGAAATGTTTTTTGAGACAATCGTCAGTAGTATCTTTGGGCAAATCCGTCACATAAATTCGAGACCTAAATAGTAAAAGAAACAATAATTTGTGAATTAATACTTACAAGAATGAATCAAATCAATAAAATTAAGAGAGTAATTGTAAAATTGAATTGGGAATTAGGTCTTACGAATACATAATTGGAAAAATTAAGTACTTTTTTCGACAGACGGCGCCCTTGTGACGGCTATATCCGTCATAGACTTGTAACTCAACTTACCCTAAAAGCCCCCTTGGGTGCACTGTTCATTTCAACAGTTCAAAACGGCGAAAATTCTGTCGTTTTGGCGTGTTTGTTTACCTTAAACTGCCAACTTCTCTGGGCCTTGTTTGCTACTGGGTTTTACAGGCTGGGCCTTCATACAAACGCATCCAGTTTGGCCTTTTTATATTTTACTAGGTTGAAAGTTCGTGCGTATAACGGCTTTGTTATAATTATTGTGAAAACAAATGGTTCTAAGAATTTAATGTTTACCTTCTATGTCTTATCAAACTGTCTGACGGACCTAATTTTTTTGCATGTATCCATTATAGCGGGTCATGTTTAACTGTCCAAGTCCGCCCATTTAAATAGGCGGACCGACCCGTGGGCTCAAAATTAAAACAAAAAATCGGTTGTCAACTTAAACAAAACTACCTACTACCAAGATTAAAGTTTTATGAATTTTGTTTTTTGCCTCACTTCGTTTCGCTTAACTTTACGTAAAAAAGAATAATTTGTTTTTAGTATATACATTTTTTTTTTGTAAACAGTTTAAAATATAAAATTTTTAGTTAAAATTTCAGAAACTTTTCCTATTTCACTTTGTTGCATTGTACTCCATCCGTCATTTGTTTAGCTTTAATTAAAATACGCCTCACAAAAAGTACAAAAGTAAACACTTTGTTGCATTGTACCTCGTCCGTCCGTTTCAATCATTTGTTTAGCATTGATTAAAATACACCTCACAAAAAGTACAAGTAAACAAATGATTGGTACATAGTGAGTAAACAATATAAAACTTAAAAGCCTTTTAGTTAAAATTTCCGAAACGTTTCATAGTTCACAAATTCTCATTTGTGACGGGCATATCCGTCGCAAACTTGCGACGGGTCAAATACAAGCCACATGGGAGCTAAGACAAAAGCAAATTGTCTAGGGAGTAACATTTTCTTTTGTCTTATCTACCCATGTGTGTAGTATTTGACCCGTCGCAAGTTTGTAACGAATATACCCGTCACAAGGGAGACTTGTTGTTCATAGTTTACCTCATTGCATTACTAATTCACTACCCTGAAATTTCTGCCTAAAACTATAAAATCTGGTTCCGCCGCTGATAAATACGAAAAGCGAAACAGAAAAACAAATTAATTAAAGGGATATTCTACATGATACCCCTTAATTTTTTTGACTTTCTACATGGTACCCCTACACTTTTTAAAACATACATGGTACCCCTAATTGTTGTCATTATCACCAAGTGTACTCCTAAACTTTATTTTCCATCAATTAAACTCAGTTTTAGGCATTAGGTAATGACTTGGACGCGTAACCCAACTTGTCATTTATTATCCCATGACATAAGGACTCTGTTAGGCTCAATATACATCTCGATCTTAATATTTATTGATGTATATGGGCTAAAAAACTTTTGACGGAAAATTTATTGATTCCTTGCAAAATTATCACGTCCAACTATGGATATTGAGCCTAATAGAATTCTTATGTCATGAGATGATAAATGACAAGCTTGGTTACGCGTCCACGTAATCACTTAACGGCTAAAACTGAGTTTAATTGACAAAAAATAAAGTTTAGTGATAATGATAAAAATTAGGGGTACCATGTATGTTTTAAAAAATTTAGGGGTACCATATAAAAAGTAAAAAAAATAAAGGGGTACCATTTAGAATATCCCTTAATTAAAACAAAGGATAGAAAATTACGAGCAGCTAGCCTTTTTGCGAGGAACACAAACATTCGAATGTAGTAGCGCAAATTTCATTATTTAGGGTGACTGTTTATAACAAACCGTTTCATACAAGACTAACCAAATTGACAAACTTCTCCATAGCGGAGCGTGGCAAACAAATGGGAACCAAAACCCCGGACTTGCCAAGGTGCTTAAAAGGTGTAAAACAAGTAATATATCCCAAATACGGGTTAAACTCGCTGCCTCTTCCGAACCCACCATAAACAGGTCGACCCCAACCGAAATCCAAACAATTTAACCCAATTCGTCTATGATCAGATACCGTAAATCTACCGACTGCCATGCGATTTGCCAAGGACTTCACGTATTCCTCATTGACATTGACATTGACATTGACATTGACATTTTCTTTAGTCCTTTTCACAAGATCAACTATGTATTGAAAAGGGTTTTCAGAGAGCTCGGCTGTCGTGGCTTGTGCTATCGGGACGGCAATAACATTGCCATAATATCCTGTTGGTAATGAAGGGTTGTATTTTGACCGGGTGTTCATGACGAATGTTAGTTGAACCGTCTCTTGAGGATCGCTGTACAAGGCCATGGTATGGCATCGCCATAGGTGGGCGATTATGAGCTCGAATGTTGTTGATGGCGAAACTGATTCTTGTAGCCTAGCTATTTCAGCCGATCCTAGTAATAAATAGAGTAAATTAAAAATAACCCCCATTTAAAATTTACTTTTTAAAATTACTCCTTTATATATAAATAGTTTAAACTAATTTTTTACTTTTTAAAATTTTCTTTAGATTACACTTTTATAAAAAAAATGTTACAAAACTCAAATTTAGGTAACTTGTTTCGTATCATTTTGAACTTATTCTCCATTGTTATACCTTTCAGAATATAAATCGCGAAAGTGGTAATTAAGCGCCTTAACTTTGTTCAATTGTGAAATTAGGCCCCATAAGTTTTATTTGGAGCAATCAAGCCCCTTAAGTTTCACCAAAAGTGAAATTCAACCACATTTTTAAAATTTTCACAAGAATTTTAATTAAAAACATTTTATATTGTATTAAACAATCTATTAAATAACTAAAAATTACTAATTGCAACTTTACGAATTTCTACATAATTTTTTAATTATTGAAGAACGCTTTTACATACATATTTAGTAAATTGTTTATAATTTATATAATATTCATACATATATAATAAATTGTCTATATATTATAAAATTCAAAATAAAAAAACTCTCAATATTTAATATAAATATAAAAGTTCTAAAATTATATAAAAAAATTATATTTGATAAATTGTATTAAAAATGATTTTAATATAAGAATTTGGTGAAAATTAAGAAAATGGGGTTGAATTTCACTTTTGGTAAAACTTAGGGGCTTGATTGCTCCATATAAAACTTATGGGGCCTAATTTCATAATTGAACAAAGTTAAGGGGCCTAATTATCACTTTCGCGGAGTATAAATTGACTAAGTTACAAACGGAATGAGTTCATAGACATACGAAATAAATTACCTAAATTGGAGTTTTGAAGCAATTTTTGACAAAAAAGTGCATATTCAGAGAGTAATTTTAGAAAAAAAATTATATAAGAGAGTAATTTCAAAAAACCAATTTTTAAAAGTGAGTTATTTTTAATTTAAATACAACGGTAAACTTTTAATAACTTAATTTAAAATCCGCGAATAGTACTGAGTTTCAAAAACACCTTCTTACAATCTTACTATACGAGTATGGTCTTGTCTAGTTAGCAATTTGAAAGGGCTCGTAAAAAAAAAAAAAGTGTGAGAACTTAAACTCACCGAAAAAGAAAGACTTGTGAACCAATTCATCAAGTGGGGAAGTAATACAATTATACTCGTAGCGGACATCTTCATGGTAACTACCTTGGGACGGGCCTGGAGCGTCACTAAGAAGGTGACGCATCCACACGGGTGGAATTGATGGGTGTTGGGCACCGCCTGCGAGCTCAGTTACCGCGTTCAAGAATTGTACTAGTCCAATCCCGTCTGTCATTGCGTGGTTTAGACTAAGTGCGAATATAAATCCTCCACATTTTAATCGGGTCACCTGTTTTTGTAACGGAAAAAAAAAAAAAAAAAATCTCGGGTTGGTTAGAATGGAGCCTTTTTTTCAACATGTGTGTTTCGAATTTATATTATGCCCAATTTGTGATTCCCTCTGTCCCGGTCATTTGTTGTCCTTTTTCATTTTTGGGTGTCTCAGTTATTTGTTGTCCTTTCTATTTTAAGAATGAACTTGATGGGTAATTTGATCATTTTCATTCAATTTGTTCCACTTGTCATTTAGTTATTGGCCTTTTCTTCATTCCTTGGTCTTTGTGCCAAAACAAAAGGATAACAATTGACCGGGACGGAGGAAGTATTAATAATATGTACGGAGTAGAAGACTACGTACTTCTCCCTTACCCCTACGATTTGCAAGAGACACTGGATTAAATTAGGAAAATGAGTTTGCGTCATCGGGTGACACCCAATCTCGGCGCCTCACTCTCACATGCAATAAGTGGAGATCCTGACAATAAAGAATGCATGTGAGAGAGTGACAGCCAATTCGGCGCCACCCGGTGGGGCCCTATCATTATCCTTAAATTAGATTAACGATGTGATGTTATATTCCCAGTTTCCCGTTGCCATATTTATATAATTATATAAGGATTTTTTTGTCAAACACAACCTTTAAAAACATATATTTCCAAACAACAACTTTAGAAAAAAAGTGTGTGAAAAACATTTAATAATTTTTTTTTGTCAAACACGACATTTTTGCGATAGTTTGACCCCTTAGAATGGGTGATTTTCAGTCTATATTTAAGATAGGAAACGAATTCGGTTTGAGGTTTTCTTGGGCTCGTTGGAAAGGTGAGAGTACAGGTTTTCCAATGGTTGTCAACACGGTGGTCAAAGATAGTGTTATGTAGGGTAGATTGGTGTGTAAAGTAAGGTTGATGGTCACAAAGGGTTGATGTATGTTAAAGTAGGATTTTTCGAGGGTCAATTCACTCCTCTTAAACCACCACTTGCAACCAATAACCACCCCAACTACGAAATACCTTGCACTCCCCTCAACCTACATACCAAATTTCAGACAAAACAAGACAGCATAACCCCATTAAAAGACCCGCGAAAAACTCATGACCACCCACTGTAAACCCAGACTTAAAGTCATTTCTCTGACCAACCTTACTTTACACACTAATAGACCTTACATAAGGTCACCTTTGACCACTGTGTTGACAACCCCTGGAAAGTTTATAGTCCCACATTTTCAACGAGTCCAAGAACACCAAAACCAACTCCGTTTGCTATCTCAAAGATAAACTGAAAGTCACACCATTGCAAGTTGTCAGGAAGTTGTCAAAATCTGGCCAAAAAACCGTGTTTGACAAAAATAATTTATTAAAGGTTGTGTTTGACAAACTTTCTTTTAAAGGTGATGTTTGGAAATATGTTTTTTAAAAGGTTGTGTGACAAAAACACTATTTATATAAAGGTAAACAAATGATGGGGACAGAGAACGTATATTGTTAATTTGTTATTTGCGATAACAACTCTAAACCTTTAACATGACCAAAACTCGTATTTGCTCGACTCATTTACCTGGCCAGTTTGACAGGTCTACTACTCGTAAATATACCTGAATGATAAGCAACGAGGAATGCAAGATTTCACTAGTGACAGGAACACCATATAGAAGCTCATCGGAGCAAGGAAAAGGAGGATGAAGGGGATGACCAAAGTCGTCAAGAGTGACATCAGCATCGCCCTCAATGAAGAGAACACCCTTTCCATTACACTCAACCACCAACTTTCCCTCGCCCGTCTCCCTCAACCGCCCTGCTATTGGATAGTATGACACTAACGCCTTAGCTATCGCGTCCTTGATCACCTTTGCAGGGTCGTCGAATCCCCTCAAAGACGAGTTTATATTACTAGTATGATTCTTGTAAAACAAGATGAACGGGAGATGAACCCGAAGCCCTTTATTATTATCTAAGTTTGATAATTCTTTGAACTCGTAGGGCGTGGGATTTGCAGGGCAGATTAGCTCTGGCGCGTGCCTCATCACCTTGAATGTTAAGCCTGTGTTTGTACCATTGATTTCTGTCATTTTTGTACTAAGATCTACTTCGTACGTATCTTATTTATATTTTGAAGTATCTAGTGCATTACCGGATACATGTCATTTTCACAACAACAATACCTCAGACCCACCTCGATTTGGAGTCGACTAAGATGAACCCACCTCGATAAAAAAAAAAAAAAAAAAAAAAAAAAAGTTTGCATAGGTCATTAGGTCACTACTCCTTCGTCTCAGTCAATAATTTACATTTGCTTTATTTTCTCCTCATAAAATAAAACAAATGTAAACTATTCACTGAGACACAAGGAGTACGTGTTGCTTTGATAGGCAACCAATGTTGATTTTGCCTACAGCACAACCTCTAATATAAAAAAGTCAAATTAAGGCTACACTCACTACTACAGATACAGGCTATAACAACGGTCAAAAACCGTTGTTATATAAAAAAGCGGACGTTGTTAAAGCGTCCGTTGTAGAAGGTTTTAACAACGGTTAGTTTTCTTACGGAAACCGTTGTTAAAACTATTAACAACGGTTTTAAATATAAAAACCCGTTGTGGAAAGTGTGACTCAATTTTGGGGGGAAAGTTATAACAACGGGTTTTAATATACAAAACCGTTGTTATAACTAAAGACAACGGGTTGTTTGTAAATAACCGTTGTTGTTTGTTCTAAAAAAATAAAAAAAAAATTTAAATTAAATATTACTAACTATAAATATTAAAGCATCCTTTACCAACATATTAAAGCATCCTTTACTAACATTCATTAATTGAAACAACATGGCAATGAACCCTAATTTTATCAACAACGAAGAATGGCTTACACAAACGATTGAAGATGATGGGAAGGTTCTCGCCAAGCTTCCGCCGATCAACACCCATTAATCAAAGCATCCCTTGAACATCAACGGAATTATTGGATTAAGAGGCGTGAAGCGGTCCGGCTTGTCAACAAAGCCTCATCATCATCATCATCATCATCTTCATACCCTAGTCGGCCTGTTACTCGCAACTTGGTGCGGCCCAGAGATATGTTGAGTTGTACTCTTCCAACCTTATCTCCACATGCAAGTCGTGTCCTTGCATATATTCAATATGTTATTGCAAAATATGAAGCCAATGACCCGGAAGTTAGCGGTATACCAGAGTGGCGTGATTGGTGGCGGGTTGAGAAGCGCTTTTTACGCTTAACCGGGGTTGTTCCGACTTATTATACATCTTTTGATTTTCGATAATTGTAATGTATTTGGTTTAAAATTAAATGAAATGATCATTTTGAAAGTGTTGAGTTATGCTTGTTTGATTTGCTTCCATTTTTTCAACTCCATAGATCTATCTGTCATCATCAAGATCCGATTATGGCACAACTTCCTAACATATATGGCACAACTTCCTAACATATATATTAATTAAAAAACAACTCAACCCACACATTAGTATAAATACATTGCATTATCTCAACTAACATGCATTTCCATTATCTCAATATATTCTCCAAACCCTAATCGCTAAAACATGCTCGATCCGTATTGAAGGACGCCAAAGAAGATGGAAATGAAATAATTAGAAACACATACATGGAAATGAAATAATTAGCAGAGATCTTTGAACGGAACCTAATGGTCGATAAAAACACATACATTGAAATGAAATAATTAGAACAATAAAATAATGACGATGAAACAAACCCGATAATTACTGTAACGTACGTAAAGAGACGATGAAATCAACAAAGTGACGGCGAGAAGATAAAGCGGCGATGAGAAAGAGAGAAAGAGACGATGAGAAAGTGTGTGTTTTGTGTTTGTGTTTGGTCTTCTTTGGGTTTGTGTTTGTGTATTAAGGTTTGTGTTTTGTGGGTGCAGCAGACTTGTGTTTGTGTGGTTTATAGTATGGAAGGTATTGACAACGGTTATTAAACAACAACCGTTGTGAAATATGTTTTAACAACGGTTGTAGAAAACACCCGTTGTTAAATAAGTTTTAACAACGGGTTTCAAAAATAACCGTTGTGATTACTTTTCACTAACTTTGCGCCAATTTTGCGCCAAATTATTAACAACGGTTGTTCATGTGTGACCCGTTGTTAAAACGAATAACAACGGTTTTTATAACCATACCCGTTGTAATTGATTTTAGTAAAATTCGCGCCATACATTCTACAACGTCTATTGTGATTTTCGTGAATAATCGTTGTTAAAGGGGCGTTGTAGTTGCCTGGATTTGTAGTAGTGACTACTTTAAACCAAAAGAGTGATCAAGACTCTGCTGTAAAACCGGGAATTGGATTAAACGAATAAATTGATAGACGTGATCGATTCGAATGGACCATTTATATGGTGCTTGAAAAAACAGAAAATAGTTCATTTTCTCAGCTGCATTATGTTGACTAAGATGCACCTCATATTTATCTTTCGGTGTTTAGCCTACTTAACTCGATGTACCGAATTTACGGGTACCATGCTTACAACGCAATGTCTGAACGCAATTTTGTTGCTATATTTATCATTTATGTGTACGAAAATTTTGGTATCTCAGAGGGAAACGAACACAGAGTAGTGGTTTTATCAATTTATGTTGACAGCTTAATTTGTTTTGATTAAAAATTAAGTAAAATAAAAAACGCCGTTGCCGGGGATCGAACCCGGGTCACCCGCGTGACAGGCGGGAATACTCACCACTATACTACAACGACTTTGTTGCTCTCCAACGCGCTATAGTATATTATAAACCAAACGTTATAAAACACAGAACGAAAAAAGACCGTGATGAGGAGGACCAGGAAATTGAACCCGACGTGAATCGAACACGCAACCTTCTGATCTGGAGTCAGACGCGCTACCATTGCGCCACGGATCCCCTTGTTGTCTAGTTTCTATGCTGCTACGTACTTTTACTTGTCTATCGTTTCGTTTTACGTCGCATTGATTGTCCCCTTGATTATTGATTTAAGCTGGTTGCCTAGTAGTATTATTAAGGTTTAAAAATTGTATTTCATGATTTTCATCCATGAATACTTGCATTGTTCTGCAATTTACCTTCATTTGATTATTAAATCGTCCTTCCTTAGTACGGGTTGCTACACCTTATCTTCATTTTATGTCCAAAGTTTTAAGTTGACCAGACGTAATCTATATTTCACCCAAACTTTGTCGAATCTCTACGTTATATTGTTCTGTATAAAAGGAGAGGCGTAAAAAATATGCTCTAGGTCGAAACGTGACCTTAACAAGGTTTTTAACGGGACAGTCTAACATATATATTCCCCAATATCTATTAGAATTCTGATAAGGCGGTACTTTCATTATTTCATCAGTAAATCAAGCGTACAAGTACAGTTGTCTAGGGAACGGCCGCCACGTCTGTATTATGTTTGGCCTTTGACTGCACTGGGCCCTTTTGGTCGAGTTTATTCTATTCAGGTCGGCTCTGATGATGCTAATGCGGCGAATGACCCTGATGCGACCCGATATGTGAAGGTCAATGTAGTGGAAATCTCTACAACCAAGCCCAGGAACTTCAACTTAAATAGAGAAATGTCGTCTAAGAGAAGTAGGACTACGAAGTTGATACGGAATAATGAAGAAGATGCAGGAGAGTTTAAGATGATTAAAATATGGAGTAGTAATTTCTTCGAAGGCGTGATGGTTGAAACATGTGAATCTGTATCTGGCGCATTTGCTTTGTATTAGTATGAGTTGAGAGAATGAGAGAATCAAAACTGTAGAGTGTTCTCCCCTGTTAATACAATGTTCATCCTTCAGCTTGTTGCCTTGATTATTACTTGTATTACTTTTATTAATATGTTCATCCTTCAGCTTGTTGCCTTGATTATAGGATCTGAACTGAATTTATAGGATCTGAACTGAACTGAACTAAATTTATAGCACTACTACGAAAACGCGGCATACCGACGACCAAAATCAGCCCGTACTGACGGCTTATCCGTCAGTATTTTCATTTCCTAACGGAAATTCGGTCAGTAGCCAGGGTCAACTTATTTCGTCACTAAAAAACCTACCTTGACGGAATTTCCGTCGTTAATTAAAAACCGTCAGGAATGTGTACCGACGGAAATTCCGTCAGATAGCCGTCAGTATCCCGTGTTTTCTGATGACTTGTTTTTTCCGTCAGTATGCCCGTCACTATACCGCGTTTTCGTTGTAGTGTAGGATCTAAAGTGAACTTAAATTAAGTGACTTTAAATCCAAAAGAACATAACCTTAGTCCCCAAATGATTTGGAGTCGGTTAAGATGAACCCACCTCGTTTAAATAATAAAAAAAGTTGCATAGGTCGGTAGGTTTCTACTCCTTCGTATAAAACTATTCAAAAAATTGATAAACGTGATCGATTTGAATGGACCATTTATATGGTGCTTGAAAAAACAGAAAGTAGTTCTTGTAAGAAGTTGACAGAGGGAAACGAACACTACACAGAGTGTTGGTTTCAGTTGAACAGCTTAATTCTGTTTTGACCAAAAAAATAAGAAATTAAAACGCCGTTGCCGGGGATCGAACCCGGGTCACCCGCGTGACAGGCGGGAATACTTACCACTATACTACAACGACCTTGTTGCTTTTACACGCGATGTAGTATTATATAAATTCAAATATATAAAACACAGAACGAAAAAAGACCGTGATGAGGATCGGGAAATTGAACCCGACGTGAATCGAACACGCAACCTTCTGATCTGGAGTCAGACGCGCTACCATTGCGCCACGGATCCTCTTGTTGTCTATTTTCTATGCTGTTCGGTACTTTTACTTGTCTATCCTTTCGTTTTACGCGCTTATACTCTCTTCGTCCCTGTCAATGTTTACCATTGTTTGAAATATGTAAAGAGTTCAATCAATGATAGGAGTAATTAATTAACTATTCATCGGGATGTCGAGAGTAATAACCACGTTAAGCTCAATTATGTTAACGATCACATGTGGTGAGACCGTGAGACAGTCTTATGATAAGGTTGGAGTACTTCTCCATTGTGTATGAGGCTAATGAGGTCATCTCATGCAAGAATTTTTTATTCGAATCACTTTGGTATGCTCAATTTAATCGTTTTAGTTTAATTTATTTTTGCGAGAGGATAAAAATAGCGGATTTTACTCCAGAAAAAGATTTATTGGCCACGTAGATTAAGGATATAGTCGTTTGATGCTCTTTGGTGTTCCAAAGTATTTTTAATTGAACATTAGAAATAACAAACCTCCACACGGATTCTCAATTACCTAACGCCCTCTAGGCAAGTAATTTCGTTTCGTACCAAAGTACACTAAACAAGTCAATTATTTATTTATTTATTTATTTTTATTTTATTTTGGAATATTCTACATGGTACCCCTCAATTTTTCGACTTTCTACGTGGTACCCCTATACTTTTTAAAACATACATGGTACCCATAATTGTTGTCATTATCACTAAGTGTACCCGTAAACTTTATTTTCCATCAATTAAACTCAGTTTTAGGCGTTAGATAATGACTTGGACGCGTAACCAAACTTGTCATTTATTATCCCATGATATAAGGACTCTATTAGACTTAATATCCATCTCGATTCTAATATTTATTGATATATATAGGCTAAAAAGTTTTGACGGAAAATTTATTGAATCCTTGCTAAATTATCACATCCAAAGATGAATATTGAGCCTAATAGAGTCCTTATGTCATGGGATGATAAATGCCAAGCTTGGTTACGTGTCCAAGTAATCACTTAACCCCTAAAATTGAGTTTAACTGACGGAAAATAAAGTTTAGGGGCACACTTAGTGATAATGACAACAATTAGGGTATCATGTAAGTTTTAATAAGTGAGGGTTACCATGTAGAAAGTCAAAAAATTGAGGGGTACCATGTAGAATATTCCTTTTTTTTTTATGACGAGGGGGTTGAGTCCCCCCGAGCCCATGCTTTCCCGCACTCACATGGACCATGTAAGTCACCCCTTTCGGGGGCTGCAGTGGTCAAGTGATCATCGCCCGAGCTGATAGTCGAACCTGGGACCTCTCAACTCCTGCATTTCTGTAAGCTTCAAGGTTTAACCCAGCTACCACTGGACTAACACCACTTGGTTAAAATGACGAGAGGGTTGAATCCCCCCGAGCCCATGCATTCCCGCATCACCACATGGACCATGTAAACCACCTCCTTTCGGGGGCTGCAGTGACCAAGTGATCATCGGCCCAGCTGGCAATTATTTACTAGGGAACATGGTTCGGATCGCATTCTTGCAATATAGATAATGAATAGCTTTAATTTCTTGAGCTGTATGCCTGTATGTAATACTCCCCTTTCTCCCATCACTCACTATCTCTTACATTGCTGATTGCTCTCGTCTCGCCGTGGTCCAGCAGATCAGCACTTATTAGCCATGGTTTGTCAAAAAGTCGGGTCACGGGTGAACCGATAATATTGTACATCTTAGCCTACTTACATTTCTTAGAGTTTATCATGAAATGCTGTAATTTGATGAAATATGGTACCTTTGTTTGGTTGTTTTATTATGGTCTTGTTTGTTGCCATATTGTCTAAGAAACCAAAAAAAAAAAGAATCTTGTGTCTGAATTCTGTGTAATCTTATTGAGAGTAATTGGTCATTTTTGTACGTTTTGTATGCTTGGATAGTCCATAGATTACTGTAGTTTCTTAAAGAAAAATCGCGAGGTTTTTTTCCCAGTCTACCGCGTCATCTATCGTACATTATATTGGAAATTCAAGTGTATTTTATCGTCCTTAATGTTAATAAGAATTTTAATACAGATGTCAACTAACTTAGTTGGTGAAGTCATGAGAGGTATTACCGTATTAGTACCCATGACCTGGGTTCAAATCCCGTCAACATCAAAATCGCCCCTGTGGCTCCCTTTAAGCCAAAAGAAATTAGCTGACGTAAACTGTAAGATAACGTCCAAAGATAACCTCGACAAGTGTTCTAACACGGTCTTTCTTATGTCGGGAAATGCTAATTATCCTGAACAAACGTAAATTCACTAGCCAATCAATGCGAATTACCCCGACTTTTTCCCTTCTAAATTGGTCCATACCGTCCGAAATTAGCCCTATTATTAATGTGGTCCTGATCATGGAATTGGCTTGACATATAAGTTTATGATGACCCACTGAACTTTCGTTCAGGCATCATCCAAGTAAATCAGTGTCGATATCATCGCGTGCTTTAGATGCTGGGGCTAACCGTGGCATTGGTAAGAATGGGATACAATGTTAAATCAAGCTTCATGCCAAACTACATGTTAACCTTGGCCTTCTATTTCAAGCTTCCGATTTTTCGTACGACATGTTATCGCTTTGCTTCTCTTGGCTACATCCGCGACTGATTGTATGCAATACTCCATCACAAGCGTACCACATATAATCATATTGGATAGCGATAGACCGACAGTGAACATCTGAACATATTAGGCAAACGCCTAACCGAAGACAATATCAAGCATCCAACTTTCCGGTGAGGTGCCTTTGTTATACTTTTGAGAAGCAGGGTAACGATTAAGCGTTCGACCAAAATAAAATCTATCGAAAAAATTAGGCAACACGGACAGAATATGATTTCGGAGAATTATTGCATTAGAAGTCAAGAATACAAGAAGGGTATAGGTACAAATCCGTTTGAGACACGAGGGTAATGTTCCTGTAAACCTTGATCAAAGAAATCATGATACTTGTTAGAACAGTCAAACGGGTCGGGCCACACCCAAACAGAGGAGAGACGGACCACTCGATAACACAAGAGAGGTTCCATCCTAAAACCAATTGACTGTTCTTAACAATACAAAATACAACCAAACGGACGTGTAAAATGAACAAAATACCTTTACATAAAGACGGATTAGATGCATAAATTTCTGGTTTTCTCAGCTGTTCCAGAAGACCTATTAACTAGGTATCATCAAGCTCAGTGAGTTTAGCGCGTTTCTCAGCAGCTTTTTTCCTGATAAAAATTCCCCATCTAAGCGCAGCTTTAAGCTTGAGCCATCCCACCACAGCTTTACCAGAAGAGCGGACTTTATCATCGTCAAAATTGAAGTTGATTGCAGGCGAGGGTGAGGGTGCGTAACCTGATGATGAATACGGGTACAGATCTTCTGTCACGCCAACCAGGTTTTGACCTTGACTGTGACCCATCCCGAAAATACGGAGTAAATGCTGCATATCGTCATGTTCAAGCATCTCGTTACTCCTCATTCGTATTTCTTCCTCTGATAGCAATTCCTCTGTGCCTCTATAAAAGTTTGATGTACTAGCTGGATTGAATCCCGGGAAGGATGGTTGTGGAGGGCCGAGTGACAACGTGTCATCGTTTCTAGGGAGTTGGCTTAGACCGGAAGCACCAATATATTGATTAGGAGGCAAAAATGAGGTGGTGTTGAATTGCATCGTCGACCCATTAGGATTCATTGTATGTGATTGGGAAGAGTATCTTGCGCCAACCGCATCATTTAGACCTAACCATACCATACCATGTTGTTAGGATAAAATTTATACTTCCTTCGTCCCGGTCAATTGTTGTCCTTTGGTTTTGGCACAAAGACCAAGGAAAGAGGAGATGACCAATTACTAAGTGACATATGGACCAAATTGAGTGTGAATGATCAAATTGTTCATCAAATGCATTCCTAAAATAGAAAGGACAATAATTGACTGAGACAACCCAAAATGGAATAGGACAACAAATGACCGGGACGGAGGGAGTAAAAATTAACAGAAGGAAATATTTATAATTTTGTAAGCACTATACCCGACTCTTAGCAATCCAAGACATCTCGAAAGAACATAAAAAAGGGACACCCGCATGACAAAAGCAGAACAGCTTTACTTCACTTGTATCCTCATTTTAGGGCAGAGTTCCCATGTCTATATATTAATCGAGTAATGCATAGTTCGATTCCTTAGTTTCATTGTGGATTTATTATTTATAGAAGGATAATGAAGACAGAAAATGAACTGGATGCATTGAATAAATAAAAAAAGAGCGAAGAATAGCATCCGAACCTTCAATCTTGAGATTAGGTTCAACATGATGCTGCTCCGGAGCAGGAGGGACGGGTAAACTTGGTATAGCTAAGTGATGGTTGTAGTAGTTGTTTGATTGAGTCATAGGTGCTTCAATTCTGGAAGTATCGTCATTTTTGTTCTGTTTTAAGCTCAATAGAGACTTACCATCATACTCAACAACATGCATCCAATTGTCATATGCTTTCTTTATCAAGGTATCCGCGTAAATCTGCCAACAAGCGACATTTTTAGGGGACGAAATTATTTTACTATAGCATACTATGCATCCAATAATTCATATAGTGACAAATATGTGCGTATCCACCTTCGCATGAATTGACAAAAAGAGAATCCAAATCCTTTCAAGTTTTTATTCTGTATAACCCGATTTCTTAAGAGTTAAGACAGAAGTAGTATCACATCTTAGTTTTTTGCCCTATATATGGCTAATATCATATGGTCTAAGTAAACGTAAGAACCGAAGCCTTACCCTCACAGTTGGTGAATGACACAATTAGAATTTCCTCAAGACCATATTTGTTTAGCAATTCACTCACGGATATAGAATTATCAATAAACGCAAGCAAATACAAGATGAATAAACCGATTACCATGATTGAAAGGAATGAATTGCTAACCTTCTGAGCATCGGAGAGTGCATCAGTCGAGTAGTACTGGCCGCCAGCAATTAGGCCAGTAAACTCATATATGCTGTTGAACATCACCCCAACACCTTGTGGACCCTCAGAGTAATAGATAAACAGCTTCTCACTTAAGACACACGTCTTCGAGTGTTCAACTAGGGCTTCCCACATTTTATTCGACATTCCACTTCCAAGTATCTACAATATCTCTGGGTTAGGTTAGAATAATATCGCTGAGATAGAAATAATCATCAGACAATGCTGCTAAAGAGTCTTACATTTCGCAACCTCTGCGGATCTCTAACAACAAACCGCAAGAAATCTTCGACTGAAACTATTCCGGCTTTAGTCAGCCTCTTGTGGAAAGCCCCGTCTTTTCCAATCTTCTCCAGTCTCCAAACTTCATCGCTTAAAGCTGGAGGGTAGTGTTTTTTGTACACTTCAGACAAAAACAGTAAAGCATTCTGTCAGAGCGACACATTCAGAAGTGGAGCATCTACGAGAAAGAAAATGCAAAAACACGTGAAAATGCTCACATTCCCCTCTGTGATCCTTCACAGTAAAGGCTTCGGTCTTTGCCTCCCGAACACGGAACCCTTCACAGTAACCTGAAGCAACCTTGAGACCTAATCTAAATTGTCTGCTTCTAATCCAGCTTGAGTTATCGGTAAATGTCAGTTCCCCAAGAGTTCCTACGCCTTCTTTAAGTGTCACTTGCAATTCTCCAGTTAAAAGGGGTCGCTTTCCTTCACGCTCTTTCACAAGATGACTCTCAAATTCTTCTTCCGTCCAAATTGTATCATCTTCGTCATTAAAATCACCTTCAAGCACAACAATATCTAATTTTGCACATGATTCTGAGCCAGTTGTGACAAGTTGTCCGGAATTGGCATCAACTAAGACAATGTGGATAGCTGCCCCTTGCTCGCCTTCTACTTTTCCGCCAGTGAAAAGGGGGAGAGACAGCCTTGTTCGAAACTGAAGCTGCAAACTTCTTCCATCAGATGCTTCTATCCTCTTGGGAGAAGACCTGGATATATTTTTTAAATAAGAATAACGATGAACATTAGGAACTGGAAAGTCGTGGGAGCATGCAGAAATTAGATTCAGAAGTCACATTCAACAGAAAAAGTTATCAAGCAAACTGTACCTTCCAACAAGCCTGGCAGGCCCCAACTTCGCCAAAGCACGTTCCACTTCCTCGCTAACCTGTTCCATCAGTCATGAAAGAAACAACACGTTCAACACAAACATACAAGCAAGTAGCCTATTTTTACTCCCCCTTAATTAATTTCAACCACTAATTCCATAGCGCCAACGATAACAATAACCAGGATGAATCCTAATGGGGTCAAGATGTCGCAGCCTAATAGTAACCAGATGCAGTTTCTTCTCCAAGAAGAATATCATTATCGAGAAGCGTTCAATTCAGCTCTCTAATGGACAAATTGTCCTTTACTAAGAAGAAGAGAATCATACATAAGTTTGATTAATCTTACAACTCTCCGAAGGATGGGTTCCAAGGATGAGCACAATCTCTGCAGACTATCCACCTTAAGGGCTTCAACAATAACACTACATAAAAGACAAAAGTTTAGAGAATAAACAGCATACGTCACACGAACATTGATGCACATATAAAGCAATGCTCAAGATTATCAACTCAAAGGCCGTGAAAACCCATAAATCTACAACCCCTTGAGCAAAAAATTAACTCACAGATCTCCAGTAACAATAAAGCTTAAATTTTTCGAAGGATAAGAGTTACTTATGCTGTATGTAATATAATCCACTAGTCTGGTTAGCAAGGAGCATCAATGAGTGTCGGAAATATATAATTGGATCGGTTTCACCATAGAACATGATTAAGTGAGACCCTTAATGTCGATAATAAAATCGAGTTTTTATCTCCTAACAATGAATTCATCTAACTTCTGTGCAGTTATTACAAAATCAGAAGAAACCCTAAAGTATCTCAAAACTGCATCAAAAAGCTATATGCCAGACACTACATAAGTACGGAAATGGATCCTCTCCATTTCCTCTCACAATCTATTTGAATAATAATTACCCCTTTCACTCCCATTTTCCCTTTATTTTTATGCGTAAATTTAGAACCGTTAGATATTGTCAAAATGCGGACCATTAATAGGAACTTGCCTCTCCATTTCTTTTTCGGAAATTGAGAGAAAATGGACTCCATAAGTACATAGTACATATATTTCATCAATAATTGTGGAGAACTTCAATAAAAGAAATTAATTAATACCCAGAAAATCCAAGCTCCCAACTTTACTAAATGACACAAATTAATAACCAAATCAGACATAAAACAGCATTAAATAACTAACCAAATCAAGCATAACAATACAGAAAATGAGCATTTGAGACCGTCTTAAGCTTAAAGACGGGTTTTTTTAAAAGCCATGTAGCTCATTTTATAATACCTATAATCACTATGTTGTAAGTTTAAGACGGGTCTTATAGTTACCCACCTCACAACCAGAAAATTAACTGTTTATCAACTTTACTAAATCACTTAAATAAGGCCATCTTTGTATAAAACCGTCTTATCCAAGACTGACTGTTTTTCAACTATACTAAATCACTCAAATTAGCAAGCAAAAAACAAAACCGTCTTACATAAGACTAACTAAATTAGCCGAAATAAAAACATGATAAAGATATGAGATTAACCTAGCTAAAGCAGGTCTTTTACGATCAGGTTGACCATCATCATCATCATCGCCATTAACATCCGAACTCGAATTCGGATCCAAACTTCTCTTTTCTCTTCCATTCATACTCTTTGATCTCTCCATGTATCTTGTTTGCATTATTATTTTCTCAAAAAGATTCCAACTTTATTACTAGATCCACTAAATAAACAATACCCTTTATTTAATTTAACAATTAAATCAAAAAAAATGAATTTTAAAAGATTAAGATCATGAACAAAAAAAAAGTAACTAATTTATGCTTTATACATGGTACCCACTAGTTGAATTTAACAGAATTTATGAAGAAAAGTTGAGCGGGAAAAAGTTAACAGCTTTTGATGTTAGAAAGAGAAATAATGATGATTTGTTATGAATATATGATGTGGGATTTTGATTGAAAGAAATGGAAGTTTTTTTGTGTTCAATATTGACGGCTTATTGAGTTATATATGGAGTTGGAAACTATGGAAAGTTGAGGGGAAAAATTAGAAACCTGATTTTGTTTAAATGAATTGGAATATTTCGGTACCACTTTCTCACGTGTTAATATGTCGGTGTTTTGTCATAAGAGGTGGTACGGTATTGTTGGTGACGTAATCTTATTTTCCTTTTATGAATTTTGAGTGTTGGGCTTGATTTTGTAGGGATAGCCGGATAGATGAAGTGAAATATTTTGGTACCACTTTCTCACGAGTTATTATGTTGTCATCATATCGTGTTTATTTATATGTTATATACTTGTATGTATGTATAATGGAGGTGCTACACTGCCACAGTGGTACCGTATAGCCAATGATGCAATCTTATTTTCCTTTTTGAATTTTGAGTATTTGGGTTTGATTTTGTAGGGATGGATGAGGTGGAATATGTTATATATATAGAAATGGTACCGTATTTTGGTACAGAATCTTATGTTTCTTCTCTATTCATAAGAGGGCGGATTTATATCGACGACATTTTAGTAAATATCGACGACGTTTTTCATAAAAAAGACGATAACTGCCCTTCCACTCATCCAACACTTTCTCTCTCTAAAAAATTTCCTCTCAACTTCAACTAAATTAAAAAAAAAAAACAACAACAATTAACAACACGACGGATCTCGAATCACCGGGTACTTAAACAACTTAATCGCTTCATTATTTGGTTAATTTTTTTTTTGCGCACCGTTAAATCCATTCGATAATTGATTTACGTCACGTATTGACTTAGTAATAACAAACATTGCAATTTTTCTGCGTAAATCTGAAATTTATATCCCCAAAGTTGAACCATGGACCAAACTTTGAGATCTAACGTTGACCATGGACCAGTTGAAACCAATGTTTCAGTGGTCAACGTGGAAACCAAGCGTTGGAAGTGGTCAAACGTTGGAATCCCACGTTTGCCACGGAGATTTTTTTATTTTTTTTGGAACTTTTTCAAAAAAAAAAAAATTCTCCGTACAAACGTGGGATTCCAACTTTGGACCACGGCCAACGTTGGTTTCCCACGTTTGACCACTACGCCAACATTGGTTTCCCACGTTTGGACCATGGCAAACGTTGGTTTTCAACGTTTGGTCCATGGTCGATTGTTGAATCTCAACATTTAGTCCATGAGCTAGTTCATTTTTAAAAAAAAAAAAACCGTGTTTAATACGTTTATTTGCCGATTTTTTAAATTTATTTAAATTTTCTAGGATGTGCGTTAATTTCTAACATCTTTTAATTTGTTTAATGCGATGAGAGAACGAAATGTAGTTGGTTTTTAATAGAATTTGAGAGAATATTGTTTAGAGAGAGAAAATAGTGTAATTATGCAAAGGGCATTATCGCCTTTTGGAATGAAAACGTCGACGATATTTACTAAAACGTCGACGATATTTACAAATCGGGATTTTATAGGAATGACTTCGATTTGTTGTGTATGTTGTGGATAGTCAAGATTATCCTTTTAAATCTAAAATCGGATTAATAAGTTTCTTAAACAACAATATCTATCTTAAAATGGAAACGTGTTAAATATATTGTCAATCACATCTTAAGATGGATATTGTCATTTTAAGTAAAATTGAATTAATTTCTGGTAGAAGTCTGTAATTTCAGACATCAAAATGGAGAATAGTCCCTATTATTTTCGGCTAGCTCACTTCAATTCAGTTAATCTCAATTCATCTCTATTTATCTCAACAAATTTTAATTCAGTTCAACTCACTTCAATTTAGTTCAAGCTCAAATTAGTTCAATTCAGCTTCATTCAAGCCGAAAAAAGTAATCCCTTAATACTTACTCCGGTGGATTGAGTACATGTCAGATTACAACGGAAGTATACACTGTTGTCGACGGTGGACACCCCAATTTAGACCAAAAAAAAAAAAAAAAAAGATTACAAGGGAAGTGATGCACGTGCGGGAAATGGGTAAAAGAGAAGGGGTAAATCAGGTGAGGCAGTGACAGGGCTGCGTATGGTGGGGACGCAGGGAGTAATTGGAGTTAGCGTGATCATAATTGCTAACTGCCGCCTTATTAGAATATTATCTTTTGTCGGTCACTCGCTTTGATCCAATCTCTACCTCACTACCTTTATTAAATGAAACCAATTCCAATTTCAAGTACACTCCCCTTAGATACATCATTTCATCATCTACTATGTTAGTGTAGTCGTACGGTTAGAGGTTTTTATGGAAAAGTATTAGACCTTGTCTACAGGATAGTTAGGTCGGTTTTGAGTCGGTCACTTTCGGGTTTATATGAATTCGGGTTATTTAGGAGTTGGTTCATTTTCGGAATAATTGCCAGTTTGCCAAAATAAGCATCCGTGGAAAGTCAAAACAAGTCGAATTCGTCCGGATCAATTCGGGTTTCGAGTCATGCTCAAATCCTCAATTGGGGTGTTGGGTCATGTATGAGTCAGGTTATTCCAATCGATTCATTTGGGCTGGTTAATTTTGTCAGGTCTAGCGAGTATACTGGGTTAGTGGGTAAATAGGGTGTATCCGGTTTTAACGGGCTGGGTAAGTATGGGTTGAAAATGCGTACCAATAGGTGGTGACTGCGGGGCGGGTATGGGATTCATTTTTGCTTGGTGGGTACTGTCGTACATGTAGAGGTGTACAACATGGCGGGCTAGCCCATCCCAGCCCGGGTCTGTGTGCCGAAAAATGGTGGTCCGCTCAGCACATGACCCAGCCCGATCATCCCCTAGCGTCGGGCTAGTGCCACGACAAAACTGGCCCAGACAAATAATAAAAAATATATAAAGGCCGCCAGACAAAACTGGCCCAGCACTAGCCCGGTCCTTATTTAGTGTTGTGCCAGTGCCGCAACCACCCAACCCGGCCCAGCGCACACCTCTAAGGCTCTACGTGCGTGTATCAGTTTGTGGGGGAACCTACATCCACTTTTCGCCTGCCCCACTCCAGCGACATCAGCGACATCCTGTTAGAAGTACCCCGACACGACATTTTAGGGCCATTTTCTCACATATTAAACATTCGTAATTGCTAAATCCCGCACACTAATTTACTCATTCCCGCGCATTTTACCCCTGATACTCCAATAAGTGCCCTTTTATATAGTAATAGAGTAATAGACAGCCTAAAATGCACACTATAACCTATCAGCCACTTTTACCGCCACAGTTCCTTCCAATCTTCCATAATGAAGGTTGTTTATGGTGGATGGGAGGGTAAGAGGATCGAGTATAACTAGCTTCACCTTGTGTTCAGCTAATAGAGACGGGCGTTTACGGAAAAGCCATAATGAAGGTTAATCGAGAAATGCATGGACTATAATCAGCAAACAATACAAGAAAATCCGAATTGTTGTGTTACTTGCATACTACGCTATAAACCCGCATAAAATTTAGCTAACAGCGAGGAGTGAACTCGAGAAAAATTACCGGAGAAAATTAAAGCTGTTACTTTTTCTTATTCCCCTTCCTTCTCTCTCTTTTGTTCTGTAGCTTCGGCCGGGAGCTACCTTTTCTAACTTTCTTCATGGGTTTCTTCTTCCTTACAGGAATGTTATGCTGTTTGCCTGCTCCTTTAGTGAAGGCCGGTGGTAAAGATGTTGACTTTGTCAATGGACGGTCTTCTTCCTCTTTGCGAGTAAGATCGCTTGTAGTGACTGTCACCATGACATCGCCATTTTCATATGTTGTTGTCCCTTCAAAGACCTCTGCATGACCTAAAGATATTAGATTGGTTTATCCTAACCTATTACGGAGGCTTTTCATCTAACAAGCATCCTTAGAATGTCAAATATACAGCCCAGCACGTGTATCCTAAGACGACGACAACAACAACAACATCAGAGTCTTAATCCCAAAATGATTTGGGGTCGTCTGACATGAATCATCCTTTAGAACCGTCCATGGGTGGACACACACCTCAAAATGCGATCTCCAAAAAATCCTAAATCTTAATTCTCTCTTGGTTCTCAATTATAACAAGCATCGGATATTTTCTTTTCCCGATTGTTGGTCAACGTGTATCCTAAGACGATATCCAAAAAATCCTAAATCTTAATTCTCTCTTGGTTCTCAATTATAACATCGGATATTTTGTTTTCCCAATCGTTGGTCAACTACTTTCTTTTTGTCTGAAAGAGCCACAAGCCCACAACGAAGAATTTTGGCGCTGAGACCTGAGGGGTTCAAACCGAAGTTATGAATACATCCCTCAACGACATCACAAGCTGAGCTAGCTGGCATATGCTCAACAGGTACAATTGTACAAACATCAGAAGTTATGGGCAAATTCTTGTTTCAGACGGCCACCACTTTTCGCCTGAAGCTCAGACCGGAATATGTGAGCATTTTATGGTTAAATACTTAAATGTAACCACAATGGTACACCAGTGTTAACAACTTATGAAAACTTGTTTTTCAATAGTTGTCACATTTAGCTGTAAAATGGTTACAAAATCCCGTCTTATTGCTTTAGACCAAAATGGCCAGTCTGAAGCAAGACCAACTGGTTATGAGCAAAAAGGGATCGAGGAAACAGAATGCATGATTTGATTGGTGGCTTGGTACTAAGTTTGCAATTATGCACATTTTTATCTTGCATTCCGATTTCCGAGAACAGAAGCCGGCTAAGGATATATTCAAGGAACTTTTAAAAAGAAAAAGGATAATAATCAAGGAGACGACAAGACACAATTTTTTAACAAAGTTCCTTCATCGTACCTAGCTTACTTTGATACTCAGAGACTAATAACACATTCTTACTGACATCCTATCTCTAAATTTCGATAAATCACTCTCGGACCTTCTTAGCTTTCAATTTAACAGTCAGGGACTTTATAGGATCGGAGAATAACACAGATATCACTATGCATTGAACAACTGGACTCGTTAACAGCTTAAGCAATGGGGAAAAGGCACATAAACAATGATAAACCTATGTGATACTGACTCTTAACTTTAAAATACTTAAACATGTTACAAATTTATGGGTACAATTTTGCATTAGAGACAGATACCACACTAACACAGCATCCTAATTTTAGGACATGGGAAAATTGAGTCATGCCCTAACCCGACGCATGGATATGTACTTGTGTCCGGATCCCATACTTGAGTTCGAGTAACACAACACAACATGAGAAAGTTTCTGATGTATTACCAGCTGAATGAAAAGAATGGGTAATCAAGCTTGTGAAATCATACCAGACACTGACGGGATCAGCTCACTTTCATCATTCTGCTCGGTATCTTCATCATCAGCTTCACCGTCCTTTTCAGGAGGTGGTGCACCACCATATAATGCATTCTCTTTCTCCTTTCTCCTCTGAAAAAGTGTGAATAAATCTAATAAACCTCCAAACTATGTTGGTTAAATCGTTAAAAATGTCGAGGAAATACGACTATGTCCCAAATCCCGAGTCATTTGAGAAACTTCCTAAAATATAATTTTGAGCTATTACATCAGACATTAACACCTACTCTATATCTCATTCGTTCTGATCTACAACCATCAACTTTCAATTTCCCATCCTGGAGACGGACGGGATGGTAGGAGCACGATCCCCTAAAATATCATGTCAAACGACCAGTAAGTCTACTAATAAGAAAATACTTATGAGTTAGTAACTCAGCTTGCTTGCTAAGGCTACACAGATACGGGATTCTTATACTTGAAACTAAGGGAGCCATCTAGTCAAGCATGCCATATGTTTTCTGAGCTCAAACTTTTTAACATCAAGCTTTGCTCATAAATAAGAATCTCAAATCCTGGCAAAAAGTTTTAATACATCAAACGAACGTCCTCGGCCATTTGAACTGAGCCAATTTATAAGTTAAAAACTGACGAGCATCAAAAGAAAGATGAAGCGTCAATAACAACCCCATCAGATACTATAACCCTAAAAAAGCGTGCCTTCTGACATCCAGTTCAATTTGACTTTGGTGAGAGCATGAAGTACAACTTCAATTTTAAAGGCGGAGGGCAATACTCCGATTTTTCTTGCCTGGTATAGACCTAGTTGCGCTCTATTCTTATATCCGAGACTAGGTTGAGCATCTAAATTAAAAAATAACATAACATGCATCAAATAGAAACATTTTACATGCCATCTAATGGGTGGCTTCACACTGAACTAAAAATTTTGAACATTGGAACAAGTCAAAACCACAATCAAAGACCTTCTTTTTCGATGTGTAATATAACACCACCAAGCAGGCAAGCACATCCAAAGGAGAAAAAAGTGTCAAGACCACAAGCAAAGACCTTCCTTTGGCCCTTTTGAATCCACCTCCACAATCAACGTTAAAAAAAATATTCGAAAAGAAAATATTTGAACATATAAACTCAAGGAGTGAGAACATTGCACTAAAATGACTTCCTAGACTAAACCACATCTAACCATTATCCCAAATTCGAGACAGGGGTTCCTCAGACTACTCTACACATTTATGAAGGAACCCACAACTAAGATCATATTTAGAAGCATACTAAGAAGCAGATGTCTAGCTTAGTTGGTAAAGTCATGAGAGGTGGTGCTCATGACCCCGGTTCAAATCCCGTCAGCATTAAAATTGCCCTTGAGGCTCCTTTTACACCAAAAAAAAAAAAAAAAAAAAAAAAAAAAAAAAAACATGCTAAGAAAACAAAAAGGCTATTAAGATCCTCTACCGCGATTACCACTTCAACAGTAAGAAGCCAGACAGCATTTTAAGAGGGTGAGTCAAGATACAGTTGTTCTTTATCGTACTTCCCAAGATATTATGCCTGGGAGAATCCATGACATAAATGTGTGATATAAAGAGACTAAATACCTAGCTATACACATGAATACAGGATTAAAAATGTGACACTGCGAAAAAAACAAAATTTTCTCAATCATAGTTCTATTCGCCATTAACAGAATATTTGCATCATAGTCGGGTACTGAAGGTAAAGGACATTTTGATTCAGTGACATACAACAGTAGTAGTAAAGTTGTCAAACAAAATGAGGGATTTACCTGTTTACGTATCTCAAGATGCTTACGGCGACCTGCTTCCTCTTGTTTTCTATAAGCTTCCTTTCTCCTCTTCTTCTTTCTCTTTTGAAATCCACCAACAAAGTCTCTGCTCCATTGAAACCCATAGTTAACTCCAACATTTCCAAATAATAATCTACTAAGATTTTCACTATGCAAGGTATGGGAAGGTCGAACTCTATATCTAAGTAACCTTTCCATATCCTCCGAACTAGAGACTAGATGCACAATACATTCATCAATACTTAAAAACAATTTCCCATAAAACAGCTCATTGAACTACAGCAACCGTAACTCAAATGCCCATATTCTCTAAGTTGATCCTTTAAGAATATGACAAACCTATCTCAGCCTTACGGATAATGGAGGAGACGGAAAGCCAATGACTCTCAACCCGCTTCAAAGAAATAGGACACGAATGCCCCAAACAGGCCATAGAGTGAGCTATACTTTATTCGTCACTTAAAACAATTTCCCATCAAACAGCTCATTGAACTACAACAACCGTAACTCAAATGCCCATATTCTCTAAGTTAATCCTTTAAGAATACGACAAACCTATCTCAGCCTTACGGATAATGGAGGAGACTGAAAGCCAACGACTGTCAACCCGCTTCAAAGAAATAGGACATGAATGCCCCAAACTGGCCATAAAGTGAGCTATACTTTATTTGTCTCACGAAAACAACGAGTATACTTTACTTCCTTCAACCGATAAAAGTTCCAAATGCGGTTAAACCACTGTCTTCGAGTCCGGTTGAGAATTACACAACTTTCACCCCCTACTTTCTAAATGCTTCACAACTTTCAACTTTAATTCTCAACTAAACCCTAAAAACCCACAAAAATTAAAGCACTTTGGAGCAAAACCAACCAATCAAATTATCTAAAAAACCCTAAATCAAAAATATAAACCCTAAAAATTAACAAACAAACATGAAAAAATCATCATAAACAGCAAAATTAAACACAACCCAGTTCATGAAATGAGCTAATAACATCTCACAAACAACAAAGACATAAACTTTAATACACAACAAAAAAATTAAAAGAAAAGAGAAGAAAAAAGAGAGTACTTTAAGTCTTTTTCATCGAAAGAAACGGAGAGAGATTTGTTACGAAGAGATCTCTTAGATACGTGGGAGTTTCCCAATGATGGTGCACCAGACGGAGCTGCAACAATTGCCTCTTTTTCTTCCGCCATTGTTAACGGGAGAGCGAGCTTTTGTGGTAACTGGTAAGGCTGCGCTGAGTATGTTCACTGTATGTGTTTCTTTGTTTTACAATTTTGTTGGGATGTTTACCGGGTTTGGTCAATATTAGGTCGGTTGGGTCGGTCTCGTGCAAAACGGTTTTAAAAAAGGTTGACAGATATTCGCTTTTTCTCAGCTATTTGTTTGTTATTTTAATTAATAGTAAACAAATGATCCGCTTTAATTAATAGTAAACAAATGATCGGAGCGGAGAGAACAACTAATTTGTATAAGGGGGTCCCTATTAGCTCGGAATTTTGTTTGATATAAATTCTTGTTTAAGACCACTTTACGTAAAAGTGTGTAATACAAGTTTCTGAAACCGTTTTTCCAATTTTTAGTTTACATTTAAACGATGTTAATGAGATCATTTGTTCGGTTAGTATCACCTATTTACGACTGTTTTAGCTTTTCTTTATCTCAATAATCAGAATTCAGAATTCAGATCAACACGAGATTCTCGATGAACGAAACTCCTTGAATTCGTTTTCAAATGGCGATATAAAAGGAGATATTAGTTGAATCATGTATTTCTGCCTGTTTTCGCTGCTTCTCAGGAAGTGAGCTGCAATTGACGACTCCAGAAGCTGCACGGTGCTAAAAAGGATATTGACTTGCATTTTGATGCAATACGAAGTTATCAAGACGGACAAATAGAACTTCAAAAGCAATCACAAATATGCACTCAATCAAAAACCGGAATGTAGGAGACATCGGAAAAGAGTCAATATAAGGACAACATGAAGAGCAACTCGAGTAGAGAAGCATTGAGGTTCTTCTGTTGTTATGGACTGGCCTTTAGCTCGGGTGAAATTCCGAAATTCAAAAGAAGTTTTATAAAGTAGAAACCACAAACAAGTTCCGTATAACACAAATTCTCATTATAGACAGGAAATATCCGTCAATAGCTATAGACGGGCCAAATATCCATCCATTTTAAGCAAAAGACAAGCAACAAGTTGCATGGCAGGGACCAAAAATGTTACCACTTTAAGCATATTTGACTCGTTTTTCACTTTAGACAGATATATCCGTCTATAGGTAGACTAATTGTATAACACAAAATATAATCAAATCTTGAGCTGCTCAATGATGGAATGGCCATAACCAGCAAGGAACTGTATTCAACATGTGAAGTCCAATTACTGGTACAAAAAGGGATTTTCGGTCAAGTATCGTTTACATTCCAGCAAAAGCAGCCATAACATGCATAGTTTACTTACTACGGAGAACGACAAAGACAATGAACAATGTATACTTGGATAGTTTTGGAGAATATATACAAGCTGAAATAAATGAATGAAGCTTCAGCATGGAACCACAAGCTTACCCATATACGACGAATTAATTTCCAGCATGTGGCAAGGCTGCCATGAAAGAGTTGTATGAAGACTCCAAATCAAAGTGAAGTTGTCTTGATTGCTGCTCAGTCAATTCATCGGAAGCTCCCATCTTTGATAACCGGCCAAGCCACTCTTTCATCCTGGTCTTCCCCTCGAAATCCGGAGGCAATATACTAAGCTTGTTCAATGATCCAGAGAGGTCCGACAATAAGGGAAAGACCTGATCAACAGCCACCATGTTCAGTTTAAGAGAGTCCATGGCTGTGATGAAGTTCTGAACACACTCGGCCACAACAGCTGCCGATGTACCGGCTGTAGCTGAGGCAGCTGCCCGGTGTTCGACAGTGGCAGGCACCCCAGAGGTGACCAACCTATTCAAGGCAGATGGGCAGTCCATCTTGTATATATCGATAAACCTTTCAATGCTAGGGACGGAGTCTTTCAACGAAGAGGACAGGGTTTTGTAATGGGCAATCAATTTATGGCATTCGGTTTCGTAATCTGATGGGGTTATGACATCCCTAATGTAAGCCTTTTCTAGCTTCTCAGTTGCCTTGATTATGGCATATAACTCGGCAAAATTCTCATACATTTCCCGTTCACGCTTGTCATTCCACAATTTCACTTCCATCTTCTGCTTATATATGTATATAGATGGTTTAAAGTTCACTCTCTAAAAATCTTACCACACAAAATTTAGGGTTTTTTTAGGGTTAGGGTTTCTGAATCTAACTGATTGAGATTACAAATTGGAGAAGGAATAGGACACGCGCAGCTGAACAAAACAAATCAAACACAAAACATTCAAAATTAAATAGTCAGAACAACATTTTAACCACAACCCACAAACAATCAATAAACATTAATGCAATTGCATAGTCAATTAGTCTCTTGTAAGGAGACTTTCACTACTATTATGTAAAACGAATCACCAGGTTTCAGAAACCACAAACTCTTAAAAAGCGGATTCAAAAAACCCGTTTTTACACAAATTCACCCATACATGAACAATAAACACAATAAAAGTGGATTCTTGTAATTTTTTTGTGGAAATTTAGAAGAACCCACAAAAAATCGAAGGAAACCCATGTCAATAAATGAAATGTAGATCAAACCCAACAAACCTAAACCCTAAAAAGTGAGTTCTTGTAATTATTTTAGGGAAAATTAGAAGAACCCACAAAAAATTGAAGGAAACCCATGTCAATAAATGAAATGTAGATCAAACCCAACAAACCTACACCCTAAAAAGGTGAGTTCTTGTATTTATTTTAAGGAAACTTAGAAGAACCCACAAAAAATTGAAGGAAACCCATGATAATATATGAAATGTAGATCAAATCCAACAAAAAAAAACCCTAAAAAAAAAGGGGATCCTTGTAATTTTGGGGAGAAAAACTGGAAGAACCCAGAAAAATTGAAGAAAACCTAAAAAGGTGAGATTTTTTTATTTTTGGGGAGAAAAATTAAAAGAACCCAGAAAAAATTGAAGGAAACCCATGATAATATATGAAATGTAGATCAAACCCAACAAATCTAAAACCTAAAAAGTTGGATTCTAGTAACATATTTGGGGAAAATAAGAAGAACCCAGAAAAAATTGAAGGAAACCCAGGTTAATATACAAACTAATAATCAAAACCCAATAAACAAAAACCTAAAATTAGGTCATAAAAGCACAAAATTAGGATCCAGCTCATACTAAATAATACAGATTAATTAAAAAAATTAAGAACAAATAAGATGACAGCAATGAAATTGAAAGGGAGAGAAGTGTGAATAGAGAAGAAAGAAGGTGAAAAAGACTTACATAAAGAAATGAAGGAAAGGAAACGCGGTATTGTATTGGAAAGAGGGAAATTTATTTAGGGTTAAGTTAAGCAGCAGGTGAAAAAAGAAGAGAGAGAGTGACTGAAGATAGGAAGAAGATGTACACTTGTTGACAGAGAGATTGCGTGTTCTTTGGAAGTTTGGAAAACTCCCAATTTTGTTTATTTTTTTTCAGTGTTTACATCATGTGTAGATGTATGGACTATGGTGTAGTCATAATTTGATTTGATGTGGAAAAGGTTATGGGAGTTGTGGAGTTATGGCCAGAGTTGGTAAGCGGGTCATTCGGATTTGGTGCGAGTTAGGTCGGTTTGATTGATGTTTAGTTGGGTTTGTAGGGAGTTGGGTCGGATTGTATTGGGTGGAGTCTAGGGATGGGCATAATTCGGTCCGGATCGGAAAAATGGACCGGTCCGAACCGGAATCTAGTGGAGCGGGATCGGAATTTTTGACCGGAAAAATGGACCGGTCCGGACCGGAATCTAGTGGACTAGGATCGGAATTAAAAATTCCGGTCTGGTCTCCGATCCACCATTTTCTAAGATTCCGGTTTTCGGTCCGGTCCGGTCCGGACCAATTTGGACCGGAATTATAGTTATTTGCATTTTTATCTTAAAATTATGTTTTAATCTGGTCCGATCCGGTCCAATGGACCGGAATTTTTGGACCGGAATTTGTAAAAGTGGTCATGTAATGACAAATTCCGGTCCAATCGGTCCGGTCCGGAATATTTTAAATCCGGTCTGTTTTCGGTCCATGGTTTTTGTTGATTCCGGTTCTGATCCGGCCCGGTTCGGTCCGGTTTTGGACCGGTGCCCACCCCTAGCGGAGTCTGGTTATTTGGGTTTTGAGTGTGTTGATCAAGCTCTACAGAGATAATTGTTAGAATACAGAAACTATAAACATTTGGGTTGAATAATACCGGGGTCGATGGGGTTACCAGTTAATTTTGGAATACCGGTTCGAGATAGGGCGAGGTAGAAGTCGGATGTGTTTTGCTAGGTTTAGTTATAACATAGTGGTTGAGAGTTGAGTCAATGAAATCGGGGATAATAGCTTAAATTTGGTGCGGGTTAGGTTGGTTTAATTGATGTTAGTTTGGGTTTGTGGTGATGTGGGTCGAATTGAGTGGAGTCAGATTATTGTAGGTTCAAATGTGTTGTTATCAAGCTGTATAAGGACGATGATCAAAATGCAGTAATAAACATTCAAGTCGAATTGGATGAGGTTGGCCGGTGGAGTCGATTAGGGTTACCCGTCAAATTTTGTTGATAGGTTTGAGATAGGGTCAGATACAAGTGGGTGTGTTTAGTGTCTTGTTAAGTCTATCTATAAGATGGTGGTTAAAATAAAAATATCACGATGTTACATCAAATATCTATGTATAGTCATAGTTTGATTTGATATAGAAAAAGGTTATAGCTAGAGTTCGTAAGCGGGTCAATTGGATTTAGTGGTGGTTAGGTTAGCCTGATTAAGGTTAGTTTGGGTTTGCGAGAATTCAGGCCGGGTCTGCTATAATCATGTTACTTTCAAGTTCAGCATAAGGATAATGGTCAGAATTTAATGCAGTAATAAACAATCAGATCGGAAAGGAATCAAAGATGCGATTGCGTGTCAAATTATGGCTTTTGCTTAGGGAGTTATGCAAACTAGGTATGCTTTGCCAAATCTTGTTATAACGTAGTCGTTAAGACGGAAACATTGTGAATATAAGAGGTAGAATGTTTGAATTTACCTCTATATTTTTTATGAAGAATTACATAACACTCATGGTTTATTTGATGAAAATAAAAGAAAAATATATTTGATGTGTGCCGAATATCTAGATAACACTTGAGTTGTACTTTAATCAAATGCTCATGGTGGTTAATCAAATACTCATAACAAATTTTGAAAAATGAATTGATTTAATTGTATTAGTAAATAGATAGCGTAGATATCGTATTGTTTATTGATGGGGCATATTCTGCACCGCTGACCAAGTCAACATATTGAGCAAGGTCAAGGGTATCCACAGCAAAGTCAACGACTTAAACAGTCTAGCCGATGGAGCCCATCGGCTGTCACTGGTCTCGGCGGATAACCGCCAGGGACACAATCCGCGTACTCATATCCAAGACCCTCGGCGAGCCTGCCACAGGTCCATCGGCCGAGGGTACAACGGTCTTTCCACCTGTTAGCCACATGGCCACTTGGTCACTACATGACAAAAGGTGAATGCCTATAAATACTCCTCAACCTTCATTGAGGAAAGGATCCACAAATTGACCTAATAACCACTATTCATCTGGTAATATCTTCCTTATCTCTCTACAATACACTCTTAGACAAGTTACACCAACTTCTCTCTAAGTTTACTGACTTGAGCGTCGGAGTGAGTACGCTCGGCCAAAGCCGAGCCCTCAGTTTGTTCATCGTTTCAGGAGACCGCAAGGAGGATTCAAGCAAAGACATCATTCTACTAGCTACGAGTGGTATCAAATATCTGCTCTGGAATTAAACCCGGAACAATTGGCGCCGTCTGTGGGGAAGACACTAGAAGCTAGTCACGTTTATTCCCAAACAACAAAAACAAAAACACAAAAAACCCACCCAAAAAGCTGAGAAGATGTCGAAACAACAAGTAGTCGTGACCGACGAAATCGAGCTACACCAAGACGATACATTTCACCATTCTGGAGTAGTGCAACCCTCCACCGGCGGAGTAGTCCAACCGGAATTCGGAATGCCGATAATACCGGACACACCGCCGCCCATCAACCAGGTCACCATCATGGGACAGGTGGTTGACGTGGCAAAATTGAAGACACTCCTGGACCTGGTGGGAGTACACCGGCTCACACAGCACGCCGACACGAGCGGTGGAAGCGTCCAGAGACCGGGACCGAACGTGACTTAAACTTGAACGGAGCCTTTGGAGGAGGCAGACCATATCAAGACGCCGGAGGAGCCCAAGGTGGTCGTGGTAAACATAAGTCCTGCTCGCACTCGGGAGAGGACATCGCCGCCGCAACACCGACGAGGCACACCCCGGGGGAACAATGGCCCGACTCGGGAGAGTCGGAGAAGAAGCCCAATGGGAGAAGGAGCCCTTCCCGCTACGAGGAGAGAAGCCGGACTAGGAATGCGAGGAGTCGGTCGCCACGTATCATCCGACACGTGGTCAAGCAGCCCCCTCGGTGATTATGTCCTTGACATCGCCGTGCCACCTAAGCGGGAAGTTCCGGCGTTCACGCACAAGGGAGACAAGTGACCCAACCGACCACGTCGAGGCCTTTGAGTCTTACATGTCGGTATGGGAGCAGCCCGATGAGGTCCAGTGCGGGTTTTCCGACGACTCTGCATGGGATGGCTCGGGGTGGTACAAGGGGCTTCCCGACGGGTCAATATACTGCTTCGCCGACCTAAGGGACGCCTTCGTAGCCCAATACTCTTGCAACAAAAGAACGGCCGTGGAGACATCGGACCTCCTAACTATCAAACAAGAGGAGGGCGAGTCTCTACGAAGCTACGTGAAGAGGTTCGACGGCAAGGTTCAGCAGATTCGGGAGATAAACCCCGAAGTGGCGGCTTTCGCACTAATGAAGGGCCTCCCAAAGGGAAGTTTAAAAGACGAGCTCATCAAGCACGGGGGTTTGGGCCTGGATGCCGCCAGGAGGATGACCGATCAGGCCATCAAAGTAGAAGACTACCACCAGACTTGGGTAGGACCCAGCGGGACTGAGCCCTCGGAAAAGAAAAGCCGCCGGGAGGAAAGCCCGGATGAAAGGCGCCGCGGCGACAATAGGTCACGGTCCACCAGGAAACAGAACTCGACGGGCGCAGGGGGGAGTTCGGCACCATACTACCGAAAGCAGTACGATGATCACACCCCCCTGGTTGTATCCGCCGCAGAAGTCTTCGCCCTGAGCAAAAGCGAAGGTCAGAAGTGGGAAAGGCCCCCTAGGCCGAGGGGCGACGGTGACACAAGCCAATACTGCGAGTACCACGGCTACACCGGCCACTTAACAAACGATTGCCGACATCTGAAAAATGCCATTGAGGAACTGATCCGGAAGGGGAGCCTAGGCAAATATATTGCCAGAGGCCGAGGAACAGATGCCGACGGATCGAGTAAAAAGCCCGTCTCAGAACGGAAAGGAGTAATTAATGTCGTCATCGGGGGCAACGAGAACAGCGAGTCCACTCGTAGGTACAAACGGCACCTGAACGAGCTATACCAAGCCGTCAACTTTGTGCCCAACTTAGCAACCCCCGCTTCCAACATCCCCGATATGACCATCGGGAAGAAGGACTACGAAGGAGTCGTCGCTCCTCACAGCGACCCACTTACAGTCCACCTGGACATAGCCAACCACTTGGTGAAGAGGTGCCTAATTGACACAGGCGCTTACACAAATATTATGTACGGAGAATGCTTTCTTAGCCTCGGTCTGAAGGTTGAAGACTTGACCCCCTGCACCAGCCCGTTGTACAGCTTCTCTGGGGCCGGCATGGTACCCCTGGGGTCAATCAGGCTGCCAGTAATGTTCGGAGAGCGAGGTGCAGCTAAGAACGTTATGTCGGAATTCGTGGTCATCGATGGTTCATCCGCCTACAACGTCCTCATAGGCCGGGACACCCTGAGTGAGGCTGATGCGGTGATGTCCATCCGGGCCCTGACATTGATGTATGTCTCGGACCGGGGGGAAGCGCATAAACTCGTCTCGAAGAACGAGAGCGATGAGGTGGTGAATATCCAGGTATCCGCCAGAGGGTGCAACCTGCAATCCTTCAAAGCGGCGAAGAAATCAGAAAAGGGGAAGAGCCCATCCTTACGACAGGATAGCGAACACACGGATACCACCATCGGCATGGTAGAGGGAGCGGAGACCGAGGAGGTAGAGATTGACCCAGGCCGCACCGTGACTATCGGTGTCGACCTGGAACCAACGTTCAGAGCCGCTCTCCTAGATCTGCTGAGGGAAAACAAAGACGTCTTCGCCTACTCAGCGGCCGAAATGCCAGGCGTGAGCCGGGAGGTAATCATTCACAAGCTAAACGTACTCCCCACCGCTCGCCCTGTCAAGCAAAGGATGAGAAACTCCTCAGCCGAGAAAGATGACGCCATCAAAGCCGAGGTAGATAAGTTACTAGCAGCGGGCTTTATTATGCCTTGTACTTATCCTGAGTGGTTAGCCAACGTCGTGATGGTGAAGAAATCATCGGGGGCATGGAGAATGTGCGTAGATTTTACCAACCTTAACAAAGCATGCCCCAAGGATTGTTACCCTTTGCCTCGGATAGATAGCTTAATCGATGCCACGGCAGGCTACACCATGCTGAGCCTGCTAGACGCCTTCTCGGGATATCACCAGGTATTCATGGATGAGGAGGACATGCCTAAATGCGCATTCATCACCGCGAACGGCACATACATGTACAAAATGATGCCGTTTGGTTTGAAAAACGCCGGTGCAACGTACACCAGACTGGTGGACAAAGTATTCCAAAGCCAAAAAGGGCGAAACATTGAGGCTTACGTCGACGACGCTATTGTGAAAAGCAACTCTGACAGCGAGCACCTGGCCGATTTACGGGAAACGTTTTGTTCACTAAGGAAATACAAGATGAAGCTCAACCCAATGAAGTGCAACTTTGGTGTCCGGAGTAAATTCCTCGGTGTACTCGTCGGTGCGGAGGCATTGATGCCAATCCAGATAAAGTCCAAGCAATCCTAAATCTGCCGGAACCAAGGAATCGAAAAGAGGTTATGATGCTGACCGGGAGAATGGCGGCTCTAGCCCGCTTCATCTCTCGGTCAGCCGACAAGAGCACCCCTTTCTTCAAAGTGTTGAAGGGGAATAAAGACTTCAGCTGGGGGGAGGAACAGAGCACAGCTTTCAAGCAACTAAAAGATCATCTTCAGACTCTCCCCACTCTGTCCAGGCCGATGCTGGGGGAGACGTTATACTTGTACATAGCAATTACCTTGGCCACGGTCAGTGCCGTGATCATCAGGGAAGAAGAAAAACAGCAACACCCAATCTACTTTGTCAGCCATACACTGTTGCCGGCCGAAAGGAATTACCCGCTAATTGAAAAAGCAGCTTTCGCCGTCGTCGTTGCCGCAAGGAAGTTAAAACCCTACTTGACGACACCCGTGACGGTCCTAACCGACCAACCACTGGAAAAAGCTTTGGAGAAATTCGAACAATCCGGTAGACTTATCAAATGGGCAGTGGAACTCTCTGGTTTCGGCATTCAGTACAAACCAAGGCCCTCGATAAAGGGACAAGCACTTGCAGATTTCCTGGCCGAATGCACATATCAAGAAGAACCAAACCCAGGCGTATGGGAGGTTTACACCGACGGCTCCTCCACGACGAACAGCTCGGGAGCCGGCATCCTTATCATCAGCCCGAGCGGAGACGAGTTTGAGTACGCCTTGAAATTTACCTTCTCGGCCTCGAACAACGAGTCCGAATACGAAGCGGTGATAACCGGAGTCGAGATGGCCAGAGCCGCCGGAGCAGAGCACATTGTGTTGAAGACAGACTCACTTTTGGTTACTAACCAAATCAGAGGAGAGTTTGAGGCTAGGGATGACGGGATGGTAAGATACCTGGAAAGGGTAAAAGCTGACATAGCCAAATTGAAATCTTTCCAAATCCAATGTGTCCCCAGGTCCGAAAACAACCGAGCCGACGCTCTCTCAAAACTTGCCAGCTCAACTGTCAAGAACGTCAGCCGAACCGTGCTGGTAGACATCAGGAATGCGAAGAGCATCACTGAGACCATCGGCATAGTGGGGGACGTGGAGGCCGAGACAACGTGGATGAGTCCGATAATGAAATACAAACTCACAAGTGAGTTGCCGGATAACCGCAATCTCACGGCTAAGCTCAAAAGGATCGCCGCCAGGTACTTGGTATTCGAAGGGGAGCTATACAGAAGGTCCGTAATAAGACCACTCTTGAAATGTGTCGGTCCGACCGACGCAGAGCTAATACTGACAGAGATTCACGAGGGCATATGCGGACACCACATGGGGGCAAGAACACTAGCCCACAAAGCTCTCCGAGCCGGCTACTTCTGGCCCACCATGCTTCAAGATTCCAGGGCAAAGACCAAGAAGTGCACAAACCGTCGGATGCATGCCCGTGTAATACATGCTCCTTCCCGAGACCTACAACCGGTGCTTAGCCCCCTTCCTTTCGCACAGTGGGGGATGGATATGCTAGGGCCGTTTCCAACGGCCTCCGGAGGAAGGAAGTTCTTGATTGTCGCCGTTGATTACTTCACCAAATGGGTGGAAGCTGTAGCAGTACCGGCAAAGACCACAGCGGCCGTCAGAAAGGTAATCTGGGAAAACGTTATAACCCGTTTCGGATTGCCCCAAGTCATGGTATTTGACCACGGCCGAGAATTTTGGAGTGACCTGATAATGAACTGGTTAGAAGAGCTTGGCATCAAGTTTGCATACTCCTCCGTCTGCCACCCGCAGAGCAACGGACAGGCGGAGGCAGCCAATAAGACAATCCTCAACGGTTTGAAGAAGACAGTGGAAGACCTTAAAGGAAGGTGGGCCGATGAACTACCCGGCGTCCTATGGTCCCTACGAACCACGGAGAAAGAAGCAACGGGGTACTCCCCTTTCCACTTAGTCTACGGATCCGGCGAGTCCTACCAATTGAAGCGACGGTGCCAACGTTGAAACGGCTACCTTTAACCCGGTCGAAAATGAGGAAGGCCTTAAAGCCTCCCTAGATCTGGTCGAAGAAAGCCGGGATACAAAGACGCCTCAACTTGGCGTATACCAAAACCGTATGAGAAGAACTCTACAACCGAAGAGTCCACAAAGGGACTTACAAGTAGGAGACCTAGTCTAAGAAAGTCGGCCGCCACCAACAAAGGAAACATTCATGGTAAAGGCGACGGCCAATCGGGAGGGTCCCTACAAGGTGGTTGAAGAAATGAGGCGGGTACATACCGGGTGACGGACATGGAGGGTGTGCCTTTGATGAGCCATTGGAACACCGACAACTTGAGAAAGTACTTTGTGTAGCGGCGGAGGTGTCAAAACCCAATGTGGACACCCCAACGCGTGATCTTAAATAAAGAAACAACCAAGTTTTCCATCCAAGTGCTTGTCCCCTCCATAGTTGCCACCCAAAGAGAAGAATTGCTGCCGAGCCATAACCCCGTTACCTTGGCAATTGGCCGAGAGCGACGGGGACACAATGACCGATACGCTAGAAGAATTCTGCCGAGCCATAACCCCGATTACCTTGGCAATTGGCCGAGAGCGACGGGGACACAATGACCGTTACGCTAGAAGAATTGCTATCGAGCCATAACCCCGTTACCTTGGCAATTGGCAGAGAGCGACGGGGACACAATGACCGGTACGCTAGAAGAATTGCTGCCGAGCCATAACCCCGTTACCTTGGCAATTGGCCGAGAGCGACGGGGACACAATGACCGGTACGCTAGAAGAATTGCTGCCGAGCCATAACCCCGTTACCTTGGCAATTGGCCGAGAGCGACGGGGACACAATGACCGGTACGCTAGAAGAATTGCTATCGAGCCATAACCCCGTTACCTTGGCAATTGGCCGAGAGCGACGGGGACACAATGACCGGTACGCTAGAAGAATTGCTGCCGAGCCATAACCCCGTTACCTTGGCAATTGGCCGAGAGCGACGGGGACACAATGACCGGTACGCTAGAAGAATTCGCCGCCGAGCCATAACCCGTTACCTTGGCAATTGGCCGAGAGCGACGGGGACACAATGACCGGTACGCTAGAAGAATTCTTTGCCGAGCCATAACCCCGTTACCTTGGCAATTGGCCGAGAGCGACGGGGACACAATGACCGGTACGCTAGAAGAATTGCTATCGAGCCATAACCCCGTTACCTGGGCAAGTTAACCGAGAGCCACGGGGACATAATGACCGATACATCAAAAACGTTACGCAGCTGAGATATGCATTCAAATTGCCTCGGCCATACCAAAGGTAAAAACAAAAGGCACTCAGTTAATAAACACAAAAGGACAAACTTTGTTAAAGGAATTAAAAGAAGAACACAGACGACGGCCGTCCCCATAGGGGCAAGCCTAAACACAACCTACCAAGAAAGTTTTTTTTTTACAAACAAGGAAAAGAAAAGCAAAAGATTACAAGCATATCAATTGAAGCGCCAAAAGATGGCAGGGAGGAAAGGCTCAATAGTTGGCCCCCGAACAGCTAAGGCTATCCGAGACGCCGGGTGAGTCTGGTGACGACCGCCCGTCTCCCTATGCCTGATGCTGCCCTCCATCAGAGGCAGCAACATCTACGGTGGCCGGCTCAAAAGAAGGCCCGACATTCTCAGCCTCCTTTTCGGCCTCCTTCGCCTCATAGGCCGCCTTGGCCAACGCTATCTGAGCCGCCTTCGCCGCCTCCTCCTTCTCGGCGGCTGCTTCGCAGCCTCAGCCATCTCATCAAGGAGCTGGTCATATTTATCCCACGGGAAGCCATCGGGGACAGAGCCTGCCTCCACGAGCTTTCTGATTGCCTCCTTAGCCGCCTCCTCGGCCTGGTCCCGGAATTGAACGCACATTTTAGGGAGGAGGTCATCTTGAAGCATGTCAATATCCTTCTCCTTTTGAGCAAGGATAGCCTGTGCGTCCCTGAGCGCCTCCGCCTGTTTCTCGAACCGATCCTTCCACTCGTCCCTTTTGGCAACCACGGCGTCGTAGGTACCTTTATACCTCTCCAGCTCGTCCATCATCTTGGCCGTGGCACCATCAGCCTGAGCAACTTTGGCCCTCTCGGCCCCCAGCAGCTTCTCAACCTCCTCCACACGCCTCTCGGCAGCAACGAGATCGCGCTTAGCCTTCCCGGCCTCCCCCCTCGCAGCAGAGAGATCAAGCCGGCCCGCAATCGTGGCCCAGATTGGGCCGCCGCCTTTTCCTGCTCCGTGACGAGGGAGCCGGCTAAACGGATCCACTTCCCCAACTTCCTGTATATTCTCTCACCCTCCGCCACGAGCTCGGTGGGAGGAATTTGCTGAGCTGAGGAGTCAACGGTGATATTTCTATCACCCGCCCTTTCAGGGACCTTCTCAGGCTGCTTCTCTGATTGCCGTTCAGTCAGAACGCCGGCTGCCGATGGTGGATCTACAAAAAATTTACACAGAGCATCCATGTCACCATGCATTGATACATCGGAAAGTCTGTCATCAGGAACGCCCAACGAACCGGCTAAATCCGAACCACAAGTTAGATCCGTACCAGTTCGGACCCTCTTATTTTGAGGGCTGGTGGAGGCAGGTTCCTCCCCGGCAACGGTGGAAGCAGGCGGTGGGTCTTTCCTCTTCTTCGGAGAAGGGACCTTATCAGCGGCCACCTCCTCCTCAGTAATATTGATCACCTCCACATGATCAACCTGGACCACCGGGGTCGAAGAAGGAGTTGGCGTCGATACCGCCGCCGACTTGGACGCTGCCTTCTTCGATCTCTTCGGCACGCCTCCAAGAACCCGTGCCTGGGCCGTCTCCCGATCTAACCCCCTCGTCTGCTTTTCCATGATTTCGTTAGGGGATAGCCTGCGATCTTTCGAATCAGCCGTAGGATGCCGGGTAACAACCTTCCCGTCTTTATCAAGCCCTAGCCTCTTCAAGTCCTTCTCAGACAGATCCCGCCCAAACCGATCTGCAAGAAATAAAACAAGGGTTACGTAAAGGAAGGAAAACAAGGCTCTGAAAAAGGAACATAACAAGCAAAGGTGGGCCTCACACCGACCCCACTCACCCCTGGTGAGGGCGGTATGAGGCCGACGCGGCATAACGGACTCATCTGAAGAATAATCCGAGTCGGGGCGACCATCCCTCCTCAGCGTCAAATAGCCGCATTGCCCGCTCCTCCTCCGAGGTAAGAGGGACAAACGAAGCGTCCATCTTGACCTTGCTACCCCGGGAGACGTGTCTCTCATACTCTTCCCGGGTCTCACACCGTAAGCAAACGGGGCTCTGGAAAGACCGAGGCAATGGGTAGTCCTCCGGTACTCGGACGTACACCCATCGCCCCTGCCAGTCCTTGCAAGAGGAAAGCTTGTTCACGGAGACATAGCCCGGCTCCGCTCGTCGTCGTACGCTGTACCACCCTACTTTGCCGATTTTGACGGCCGAAGACTATGGAGGCGACGAAACAAGTTAACTGATGGGACCTCCTCCCTAAAGAGACAGATCCATACAAAGCTGACTATCGTCCTCATGGCCAACGGATGCAGTTGGGCCACGGCGACGTTCATAGCCTTGATGATGGCCATGACGTATTCATTCAAAGGAAACCGGAGCCCATACTCCAGATGCCTAATATGCACGCCGATATGACCCGGGGGAGGACAGCAGACCGCCTGACCCTCCTTAGGGATAACAATTTTATACCCCTCACCGAAGAAGAAATGATCTCCGAAAAGAGCCTCTCCGGAGCTGCTTGCGAATTTATTTGTAAATACACGGTCGAGGCCAGTCGTGCAAGCCTCACCATGATCCGAGATAGTCGTCTTTCCACCATCAACGGGAGCCCTCCCATCACCATCGTCATTAACAACATCAGCATCATCCTCATCCTCCAACTCCTCCACAAGGGGCAAATCAGCTACGGGAGAAGGAGACCTAGGGCCCCAGTGTCTTAACGGGACGACCTCTAGCATCCCCTCCTCGTCGAGACGCGGCGGGGAACCCCCCGGCGCCAAAGCACTAGTCCCGGCATCAACAGAAGACATGTTCACAACAAATCTAACGAAATAAAAGAAAATTTGTTTGGTTACCTTGAAGAAATACACTTGCCGGATCGAAGACCGAAGATTGGAAGAAAAGAAAGCCCTTAAAAGTTTAGAGAGATGAAGATTTTGGGAGAAAATTTTCGAAAATTTGAAGAAATGAAAGTAATGGCCAAAATCACGGAATAAACTGCCCTATTTATAAGGAAAAGCCCACAAAGAGGGACCAATCGGGGCACGCCCATGAAGCGTCATCCAATCGCAAAGCGGACACGTGTCAGACATGCAACCACGGAATGTCAATCGTTGCAACAGTTGAATGTCAATCAATGCTACAGTTACCAAGCGTATTCAACACGCCCATTCACATCTCTTCGCCTGTTCATCTCCCACAACAAATTCCTAGGCACCTGCTCTCCGCCGGCCACATGATCGACCAAGCCAGGAAGCACCGGCCGGGGGCAATCAGAAATAACCGGCACTCTCAGCCCTGGTCTCGGCCGGCATCACATTCTTTCCCACATCGGATACCCTTTACGCATCCGTGTGGAGGGGGGATATGGTAGGCCTACGAATGATCAAGCCGATGCATCAGAAGAAGCCGACGCAGAAAATTTTTGCATAATACTTGCGCAGAATATACGCTCAACATACATCGGAGCCCATGCCACGGCATAGACTACGCTGGGGGCAAATTGATGGGGGCATATTCTGCACCGCTGACCAAGTCAACATATTGAGCAAGGTCAAGGGTATCCACAGCAAAGTCAACGACTTAAACAGTCTAGCCGATGGAGCCCATCTACTGTCACTGGGTCTCGGCGGACAACCGCCAGCCGGGACACAAATCCGCGTACTCATATCCAAGACCCTCGGCGAGCCTGCCACAGGTCCATCGGCCGAGGGTACAACGGTCTTTCCACCTGTTAGCCACATGGCCACTTGGTCACTACATGACAAAAGGTGAATGCCTATAAATACTCCTCAACCTTCATTGAGGAAAGGATCCACAAATTGACCTAATAACCACTATTCATCTGGTAATATCTTCCTTATCTCTCTACAATACACTCTTAGACAAGTTACACCAACTTCTCTCTAAGTTTACTGACTTGAGCGTCGGAGTGAGTACGCTCGGCCAAAGCCGAGCCCTCAGTTTGTTCATCGTTTCAGGAGACCGCAAGGAGGATTCAAGCAAAGACATCATTCTACTAGCTACGAGTGGTATCAAATATCTGCTCTGGAATTAAACCCGGAACAATTGGCGCCGTCTGTGGGGAAGACACTAGAAGCTAGTCACGTTTATTCCCAAACAACAAAAACAAAAACACAAAAAACCCACCCAAAAAGCTGAGAAGATGTCGAAACAACAAGTAGTCGTGACCGACGAAATCGAGCTACACCAAGACGATACATTTCACCATTCTGGAGTAGTGCAACCCTCCACCGGCGGAGTAGTCCAACCGGAATTCGGAATGCCGATAAAACCGGACACACCGCCGCCCATCAACCAGGTCACCATCATGGGACAGGTGGTTGACGTGGCAAAATTGAAGACACTCCTGGACCTAATTGGGAGTACACCAGCTCACACAGGCACGCCGACACGAGCGGTGGAAGCCGTCCAGGAGACCAGGACCCAGAACGTGACTCCCAGAAACTTGAACGGAGCACTGGAGGAGGCAGACCATATCAAGACGCCGGAGGAGCCCAAGGTGGTCGTGGTAAACATAAGTCCTGCTCGCACTCGGGAGAGGACATCGCCGCCGCAACACCGACGAGGCACACCCCGGGGGAACCAGCGAAGCCCGACTCAGGAGAGTGAATTATATTTTATCAAAAAATAGATCCGGCTTTAAAATGATCTGAATCAATCTAAATCAAGTGAATTAAGTAGCTGTAATAATCCGACTTAAACTGACACGACTTACACCCAAACCCGAATGATTTTTTTTTCAATCTAGTCAAAATTGTGAAGTCATGAACCCAAAAGCTACAAATAAAATACAGTTCCAAGACTATACAACTGGATGTACAATGAGCATTGTACATCCAAGGTTATTTTAGTGTTTTTTCAAATACTTTTACAAAAAAAAAAAACGGAAAATTCACGTGGTACCCTTGAACTTTTCCATTTTGCACATGGTACCCAACTTTTTAAGTTTGTGTACATTATACCCTCCATGTTTGATTTTTATGCACAACATGCCATTTTTGTCGCTATAAAAAAACTCAATTGCGCATAACTCCTAGAACGGAATTCAAAATCGACCAAATTTTTTTCTTAAAATGATTATCTCGTCATAATCTACGATTTGTGAAAAAAAATTGTCGACGGACATTTTATAGGGTTTTTTTTAACGAAAATCTCAAATCAACCATATCTTCGATCTTAAATTTTTGAATGACCATTTTCGTTTTATCAATTCATAGATCTCGAAGAGGTCATCAATTTGAAAAAAAAAATTAGTCAATTCCGATTTCTGGTCTATAATTTATGACCAATTGAAAATTTTAAAAACGATAAAAAGGCACGTTGTGCTTGAAAATCAAATTTCAAGGATATTATATGCACAAACTTAAAAAGTTGGGTACCACGTGAAAAATGGCAAAGTTTGAGGGTACCACGTGAATTTTCCGAAAAAAAAATAACGTAATCCAATTTTGAATCAAATCCTCCTTCTCTCTCTCTGATAGTCTGATTGCTTCCATATTTTTCTAACTCCTCTCCATCTTCATCCATCATCCAGCTAATGAATCTTATTCTCCTTTAAATTATTATAATTAATTGACTATATGGAACAAATCAATATGACGTGACTCGTGAGGAAGGAATTTTTTTATCCAAAATTTCTAATGCATGAAAATAGTTGAAGCTCGTATTTTTATCTTTATAGCTCGTATTCTTATGTGCTCATATTTTAAAGCTCTTGATCCTTTTAAGCTCGTATTCTTTTTACATTAGCTCGTATTCTTATCTTAATAGCTCATATTCTTATGTGCTCGTATTTTTAAGCTCGTGATCCTTTAAACTCGTATTCTTTTTACATTAGCTCGTATTGTTATCTTAATAGCTCGTATTCTTATGTGCTCGTATTTTTAAGTTTGTGATTCTTTTAAACTCGTATTCTTTTTACATTAGCTCATATTCTTATCTTAATAGCTCGTATTCTTATGTGCTCGAATTTTTTAGCTTGTCTTCTTCTAATAATAGTTCGTATGATTGGTGTAGAAATTTAGTATTATAGATCCATTTTTCCTTCTTGATGATGATGTAAATTGCTTCTCGTTCACCAAAATATTGTTAGATGCGTTTTTCCTCCTTGATTATGATGTCAATTGCTTCCCTTTCACCATATTAGAATCAGAATTACGGAGAAAGGAGGTTTGTCGTCGTTTAAGAGAAATTTAGAGAAGAGAAAGAGGAGGTAGGGTTTGTCGATTGGAGAGAAATGGAATTAGGGGAAAATGGAGATGTGTAGAATTTTTTTTTATTGGGCTTAGATAGTTTAATATGTAATATATGAGCCTATTGTAAAATGCTACTGTATAACAGGTTGTAGGATCCTATTTGTGAATAAAATAAGTTAGGAAGTGAATTGGACTATTGGAGTCTTGGAGACACGAGTGATAGTCTTATAGATTTTTTTTTTTTTTTTTTTATTAGGTAAGAAAACTAGGTTGATCCTCTAGGGTATGACCAACCTATCTCATCCTTTCGAATGAGGGAGGTAAGTTGAAGCCACCGGCTATCAAACCACCTCGAAAGAGTTGGACATGAATGTCCAATAGAAGCCATGAAGTCAGCAACCTTGTTGGCTTCACGAAATCAATGTTTAATTATCACTTCATCGAAAAAATGAAGGTATAATTTCACATCCTTGATAGTCTTATAGAATAAGAGGATGTGAGTAACAAACCAAAAGTATCGTTAATAACTACTCCTACCAAAAGGTTGCGACTTTGGTTTGGTCACACGAAGCAAAGAAAAATACTTTATATTTTATTTATACTAGTTGTTATCAATTTTTTGGAGAAAAAATTTAAAATGTAGAGGATTAAGCGAAATTAATAAAGTCCTAAGTTTATGACAAATTCTCATTTATAACGCGGTTATAACTTTATTACGTATAATATTTCACAACCATTAAAATAACAATAAAACTTGGGAGAGACGGTCTCTCACTAAGTTATTGAGAGACCAATCTTTCGTACCATTTTATTTGTATTTCGTACCCCTTTTATTGTTGATCGTGACATAGTAATTTCGTACCTATTTACATAATAAATGTACCCATTTTATCATTAATCATGATTTGTACCTATTTTGTTACCTTTAGTACCACTTTTTCTTAAAACTGTACAATGGTCTCTCAATAAAGGTTATTAAGAGACCGTCTCTCAGGAGACCTACTCTTAAAATAATGTTAAAAAGGGACGTTCTTGTGAAATATCAGAAGTCAATTTTTTTATCACAAGCAATAATAGCCGAAGTTTTATAATAGTCACACTAGGTAAGAATAGTGTTATCACTAACTAATTAATTTATCGGTTTCATAGTGAGTCTTGTATGAGACGTTTCTATACATCATGCATATAAATTTCTGTATTAGTTCCATTCACTGTTACTGATTACCTAGAGCTCCTAAAATCTTACTCGACTACCAGCTCTAAGAGCATGCTTGGCCTAGTTTGCTTAAAATGAGTTTCTATTTTTTAAGTTTAATTTTTCAAAAATAGTTTTCAAGAAACAGAAATATCAAATTGATGTTTCTATTTTTATGGGCAAAAATATGGTAATTGATTTTTTTTTTTTTTTTTTTGGTCTCAGGTAATTGAATTTTTTGAGAATCTGCAATTAGCTTTTAAATTTATGATATGTTTGTAATAGGAATAATTATAATAGTTGGGTCTCAACCATCACCTTAAGTTTTGGCTGAGATGGTATTTTTAAGTCCAAAAACACTTTAAAAAACAAGGCCAAACACACACTTAATCAGTATAATGGACGGGTGAACGATCGACTCACTCGACTACCAGCTCTATTTTAATCAGTAAAAAGTATGGACACAGACTTATCATCCATCCTGTTTAGGGCTTGAATTTAGCTTAACTGTGCAAAGAATAATCGGAATCCGGAAACCAGAATAATATGGATAAATCTGTACAAAGAATTGAGCCTAAGCATCAATCATGGTGTACTGTGTACATGAATGTAAGCACAATCAATGAATTAGCCAAGCAATTGTTCCTGTACATAATCTCTATGAAATAGCGAATGTGTTAATTACTCCGAACCTAACCGCTATCACTTTGTAAACATGCCTTGTGTCAGGAACGAGAAATCATAGTCGTACCCTGATACTGGAAGCGCTGCAGGATGAGGCGTCTTAGCAGGAGTTATTGTCGATAAGCCGTTGACTGCTACTGCTGCTGGTCTATACAAGCTGCATGAAGTTAATAAATTTTTTACTACATAATCTTTTACACATTATCGTCCAATAATTCCAGTGTTTGATTGGATCGTTCCCATTATTAGTCGCAAACAAAAGTTTTTTAACGAATATGTGACAGATTAGCAGCAAATTCACCAGCATCTGTAAAAAGTAAAAACTCGATAAGGGTGTTTACCTGGCTGTGGTGTGCAGAGCAGTATTCGCGGCAAACTTCCCTGGTGGAATATCTAGCATCTGTAAAAAGTAAAAACTCGATAAAGGCATATTGCATATGTAAATCAGAGAAATATACTGACAGCGCATTGCGCTCTTATCATATTGTTATTCAACTCATTTACCTGCAAATGGGTTCCTGGTGACTGGTTGATAGTACTCATTCGTCCATTTAGATATGACGCTTGGGAAGCCGTAACAGACTGTTGATGGATACTATGAAGTTTAGATGATGTTTCTGATTACTAATAGCAGACGGTAAACGTTTTTAGAATTGTTTATAGGAATGTACCTGTTCTACAAGGCCTTTGTTATGGCTTGTTGCGTCTTTCTGATGTTCCTGAGGACAGTCTTTGGTCTCAGGCACCATGGATGTTCTGACATCTCCGATTTTAGGTTCAGGATGTACCTTGTTGTCTGAAGATCTCTGCACGTTGTTTTCTTGTAATGTTTCTTCTTCGTCAGCTGTATGTAAAAGTAAGTTGGATTTGATTGGTACGGAGTATTCATTAATATATATGCAAATCCAACTAATATTGGAATTGTGGGAGGAAAACAAGAGCGTACTGTCAAAATCAACCCATGCACTCGTACTAGAGGAAGGACTCGAGTCACTTTCAGCAGAATCATCCACACAAAGCATCCTGTAAAGCTCAGTCGCATAATCTACTTTTGACGGTTGCACAACAGGAACAGTAGTAGCAGTAGCGGTAGCAGTAGCAGTAGCAGTAGCAGTAGCAGTAGCAGTAGCAGTAGCGGCAGCAGTAGCAGTAGTACTAGCAGTAGCAGACGGATTTTTCAAAACTGATTGTTCGGTGATCTGTGAGTCTTTTCTCGCGACCTGCGCAGTTTGATCCTCGGAACCATTTTTATGCACCTCAGGATTACCAGGACTAGATGATTGAGCGGCAGAAGTCAGTTCTTTTCCGGAGCATGCTTCTTTTTCAACCCGAGGACATTCTATAACTATTTTTTGATTAGCAAGAAATTCAGTAATGCTACAACTGCTCTCAGACGTGGACGAGGGAGAGCTTGGAGACGACTTCACTTTTCCATCTCTAGGAACCCAACGTCTATCAACGTACCTAAACAGGAATTTCATTTGATTGGTTAAAGATAAAAACGACTTCATGAGAACACGGAAGAATCAGTTTTCCTATGAGGCCATACTTTTCGCGTATGAAGTTCTCAAATTGACTTCTGTCGTAGTGAAGAGGCAATTCTGCTTCCCAGTAGGCGTTTGATTTCTCGTTTCCCATGCCTGTACACGAGAAAGACTAAAGCATAAGAACTCAACATTCCAATTTCCGATGCTGGAAAAAACATTATGGCAAACGGAAAAATAAAATAAAATAAAAATGTACTGTCAGATTGATAGAAAAGCATTGCAGTCATTTTTACTCTGACTCGTAAGCTAGTAATATGCGGTATTCCAATAAAATAGCGAAGTTCTGATACTTGGACATGCACCCGTGATGAGTACTCTTAACAAAGTCTGAGTAACATACGGAGTAGATTACACTTACGCTGCATGTAGGCGACTTGCTCCGGTAACCATGTGTCTAAAGTTGCAGATCTCACCTGCAGAGACAGTAATACATTAGTGAAAGAAATCTACATCAAAAAAAGTTTGGGATATTCTCTCGTGTATCCCTGAACTTTTTCGTTTTCTAAGGTATACCCCTCGTTTTTTACAAAAAAAATTGACCGACAATAATTCTCTGTTACGAGTTCAGAAAACGGTAATTTTTTTTTTCAAACCAATTATCTTGTCGAGGCCTTGAATTTGAAAAAAAAAAATTCACCGTTTTTTTAATTCGTAACCGGTAGTTATGGTTGGTCAGAGCTTTTTTAACGAATAAACTTTGACCGACCATAATTCCCGACTACAAGTTGAGACGTCGGTGAATTCTTTTTCAAACTGAAGACCTCTTAAAGACGGTCAATTTGAAAGAAAAAAAGTTTATCGTATTCTGAACTTGTAGCCAAGAGTTATTGACAATCAAAATTTTTTGCAAGAAAAAGTTCAGAGGTACACAAGAGAATATCTCATAATTAAAAAAGTCTTCATTTCAGCTAATTAGGATATATGATGTGAGTACTCCATAATATATTTCTTTTCGTGTAAAGGGAGCTACAAAGGCAGATTGAATTCTGAGTAACACCGGGTAGATGAATTCTTTTTCAAACTGAAGACGTCTTAATGACGATCAATTTGAAAAAAAAAAAATTTATCGTATTCTGAACTTGTAGCGAAGAGTTATTGACGGTCAAAGTTTTTTTTGCAAGAAAAGAGTGTATATCTTAGAAAATGAAAAAGTTAAGGGATACACGAAAGAATATCCCAAAAAGTTTTCATTTCAGCTAATTAGGATAAATGATACGAGTACTACATAATATATTTCTTTTCGTGTAAAGGAAGCTACAAAGGCATATTGACCTTCGAAATTAAGAATTCTAAAACAACACACACCTTCGATATGTGTACTCCAAGACTCCGATGAATTCCTGAACATTGCAGACAGATAAATATACCGAGATTTATGCTAGCCCATCTGGGCGCTCTGCAAGTAACACATCGAATTTAAGTAACACATACTTTTATTACAAAGAAATTCAAGGGAAACTGGCAATCAATCAACATACATGTTTTTGCAGTCAGCACATTCTCTATTTTCTGGTAATTTAAGTAGCCCTTCCAGTATCTGAACATATGTGAAGAAATATTAGAACATTGTCATTTGGTGTAAAGTGAGTCACAAGGGAAATATAATGTTGACGGGATTTGAACTCAAGTCATTAATATTAATACTGTCTGTCATGACTTTACCAGTCCAACTTTTTTTGTTTTTGAGCTGACATGTATTTTTTTTTTAGGTTATTACCTCAAATTTATTTGTTTTTGAGCATATGTGTATTTTTTTTTAGCATATTAAAGTTTATAAGTTAAATTTTAATTTTTTTTTTTGCTGTCAAAACTCAAATTTAACTAAACGTTTTTGAGTTTTATTGTAATTTTTTAGAGCTTAATGTTTAATTGAATAAACTCAGAAATTTTATAGTAAAAACTCATAATTTTTAAAACAAAACTCAAAAGCTTTATTATAATGCTCAGAAACTATAAAAACAATATTAGAGTAATTTCCCTCCGAATAATTGTTTGAGCATTTTGACTAATTCCACTTTTCTTTGAAGTGGTCTTAATCCAACTAATCTTGATCTCTTTTAGTCATCTTTTGATTGCTTGCTTAACAAGACAAACCGTCTCAATAATTTATTTACCTACCCGTCAAAAAGAAATAAAGAAGTAAAAAAAAGGGTCAAAGGGAGTACAGTATTTTTTTTTGGCCGACAAAGAACTCATGAATAACAAGGCTTAGAGCCTTAGAGAATTTTACTCGATCGAAATAGAGGAAGTTACTTAACTAGCCCCTACGTAAATGGAATTTCCATTTTACGTGTTCATCCAAACAACCTTGATCAATCATATAAAACTTCATATTTTTATTTTTATTTTTTTATTTTAATAAGGTAAGAAAACTTCAATTGGTTTGAAATAAGCAACGTAAAATTATTATCCATCTATAATAGTCGGGTAGCTATTCAAATACTCGGAAATTCACAATCATGAACTAACGCAAAACCGTTAATCAAAAAGGGCGAACGAAAGAACTAACCTTTGTGTGCTTAGCGTTAAGCTCTTTACTAATGGCAGCTTTCTGGTTCATGATACAGAATGCAGCAGTGCTAAAACTTATGAGGCAGAGCTTGACCGAATGGTATACACAAAAGAAAACACAAAATTAAACTAAAATATTGAGAAATTAATAGAAAAAAAGTTACTATGTAATTTCTCTATATAATCTCTAATTTTATTTATATATTTTTTTTTGTAAGAATTTATAAATAAGGAAGTTGAGAAGTTCAAGAGAAGTTCTTGACTTTGCTTTCACACACTTTCTTGTAATCTTCTTCTACTAAATAATCTTTATTCTTTGGTTGTTAATGTGGTTGTTATATTTGTATTTTTCTTGTGAACTCTTTTGTCCATGTGTTTATATTTTATTGATTAAATAGGACACATAAGCTAAGTTAAGTAACTAATGATGTCTTAATGATATGATAAGATTTTTGGTAACTAAACCACCTTAGTAATTTTGGTAGGTTGAAAGATGATTAGTCATCAAGGGTTGACAACGATGATTTTGACATTGTTGGGTCGATTTTGGGTATATGGTCTCGGTCCAATCGGAAATTTTTCGTTCTGCTTATGAATAACTCTAATTTATTTAACCTGAAGATAACTAAATTGATGTTTTGTTTAATTTATTAGACGTGTTATTTATTTAAGCAGGAGCTAGCACGGGCTGGTATAGGGACTGGTCCAGCCGTGCTCAGCATGGTCGACATTGAACCGGCCCATGGGTCTAGTCACGATTCTAGAGATGGAAGTGAGTCGTGCTGGGTCATGTCTCGTGTCAGCCCACCGTGTTAGGAGAACAAAATGGCACGGCCAAGGCACGGGATAGCTAGTGAGCTTCATGTCATGTCGTGTCGTGCCAGCCCAGGCACGACCCATAACGTATTGTGTCGTGCCGTGCTTGGGCATGCCCACACAAATACACAACTCTTTCAATTTAGCCTTATTTCCTTATATTTTGAGCTTGGTCAGGCGCATCAAAGCGTATCGCGCTGATATAGATCATGTCGTGATTAGGCTAGAGAGTCTTTTTATCAGTAATTGATATCAATTACCATGTCCAAAATCATTCTAGGGCTAGAAGAGTAAAATATCTTTATTATTACACTATTGAGTCATGTATCACAAGCTATTTGCTCATCATCATCAATCATTAGAAGAAGAATGTTAGAATAGAGATTAAAGAAGCAACCACCACCAATTATGAACCAAAGTTAACACAAAATAGTCAACTCTTCATAATTAATGGACCCATTTTTAGCACTTGTATAGTGTTGTATGTTTAATAGATAAGTCGGCCATAAGTGTATGTGTGTGTGTAATTGTATAACTATAGGTCCTTTAATTTTGTTAGGTCATGACAGAAAACGAATCAAATGAAAGCCACCCCAACGGCCTAAGGCTCACTACATTTTGGCAATCACCAATTAATTCACTATTTATTGGTAATCAATCCATTATCCTCTTATATAAAGTATCATAAACTTCCTTCCTAATTATTCTATTTCTACTCTCTTCATTGGCACAAATTCTCATTTATAACGGACATATTCGTCGCAAACTTGCGACGAGTCAAGTACTACCCATGTAGGATAGATAAGACAAAAGCAGAATGACTAGGGAGTAACAATTTTTTTTGTCTTATCTACCCACATGGATAGTACTTGACCCGTCGCAAGCTTATGACGAATATTTCCGTCACAAGGGCAGCCGCAGCTAATTATTCGTATTTACATCAAATATAACTCTACAGTGCTTAGTTTGTCAGTTACCGTGAAAGGCGAACATTTTGATATAAGAGGATAAATTCGCTATTTAGAGTAGCGATTTATCTAAGATCTACAACAAAAAATCAAAAGTGAAGACGCGGATCCATTGATGAAGAATAGCTTCCAAACGATCCTAAACCGTTAATTAGTTTGGTTTAGCGCACTATTTCAATTAAAAAAAAAAAAAAAACTACATTTGCCTACCCGTACAAAAATTAACCATAGCTAGAGAGCTTTCAACCATACAAAGCTTTCGACATTATAGCATATCTAAACATTTCTCCCACAAAAGTCGTAAAACACTAGATAACACAAAATAAATGTCCGACACGGAGTACAACATACCTCAATAACTCACATCTCCCAAGCGAAGAAACAGTTGTACGTACAATTAAAATGCTGTAGTTTTACAACATGAAGAATCGATCATTTGAACAACAAAACCAAAACTTAAAGATAACCGACTTAGAAGAGACTCGTGACAAACTAGTCGAATGTTTAATGACCAAATAAACAGTTATTACTGAGAATTCTATATATAAATGACAAAAAAGAATGAGATCATACAAAACCTTCACAAATTCAATTTCTTATCTACTTGACCTGAACTGTCAAATTCAGTAGTCAACTTGCGATATCTACATCCCTGATGATGTCCGATTTATCCTTTGGGCACCTAACTTAGGGGCAGCTGGTTTAGCTCCTCGGCCCCTGCCAGCCGACAAGGGTTTAGCTTTTGTCATGGGTGGTGCGGCAGCTATTGAACCCCATAAATCATCATCAGATGTTTTTGAAGCTCCCAAATTCAAAGGCTTTGCGGTTATCTTGGGAGGAGGGGCAGCGATGGAACCCCATAATTCGTCATCGTCATCCTTTCCTTTTCTTGCTGTTCCTTGGTGTACTAGAAAAGAGTAAAACATCAACAACAACATCAGAGCCTTAATCCCAAAATGATTTGGGGTTGGCTGACATGAATCATCCTTTAGAACCGTCTATGGGTGAACGCTCAGCTCAAAATGCGAAAAAATAGAAAAGAAAAATTGAAAAACAAAAGGGGAGTGAAACATAATAAAAAAGTCAGGTAAACTTATAGGTTTTAAAATCGAAGTCCGGATTTCTTTTATAAAAACTTAGAATTTAAATCGAGAATAAAGATTAAAAACGATTTTAAAAACCGAAGTAAAACTTAAGGATCCGGAATACCTTACGGCCTTGTTTGGATAGAAGGATTTGGAAGGAAAAGAAGAGGAGGGATTTGGAAGGAGGCAATATCCATAGTTTGGATAGCAAAATAGGGGTGGAGGGATTTGGAGGGGGAGGGATAATGGATCCCTCCATTTCCTTCCTCCAAGCCAAAATGTTTCCCCTCCAACATAGGCAAGATTTGGAGGGAAAACTCCAACTCTCCATTCTCCCTCCCCTTCCCTTCCCTCCCTTTCCCTTCCCTCCTTCCCCCTCCTCTCCCTTTCCCTCCACTTTTGCTATCCAAACACACCCTAAAAGTGAACCAAGTAAAAGAGAGAGTAAAACATCAATTGAATAAAAAATTAATCTCTGCTTTTAGATGGTAACAGAATAAAGTCAAAGCCCTCATTAAGCTGGTTGCATTTCTTTTTATTGTAAAAATCGTACCCACTAATCCACTATCCCGGGCAATGGGAGATTTAGTCTCTGCATTCTTAACAAAAGAGTAAGATATCCTGCAATTTGTGGGAGCCTTTGAAACATTGAGTAATGTTGGTTCTCGCTAGCTCAAATCCGATCATACCATCTAGTAGCTTTATTATCCACAGTTTTCATGATTTTTATTGTGTCTGTTTGAACTTTGAACATAAGAGGATAGGCACTCAGGATGGCTATCAAGTTACCTGTAGGTTTTGGCTGTGAAGAGACAGATTTTGGCTGTGAAACTGGTCGTTTTTGAGCAGCCTGGATGTTTGCAAGTGCAGGAGAAGGCTTTGGCTCCTCAAGTGGTTCAATATCATCCCAACCGTCTTTGTCACTAACATGCTCATCAACTCCATTCTCAAGTTCTCCCCAGCCATCAGTAGATGTCGGGGATGCTGGCATAGGGTGATCAACTAGATCCACAGTTGAACTAGTGCGGATAGGCGTAGGAATTGTACTTGTCTCCATACTATCTGCAACTAAAATAATTGAACGAGACACATAAAAACCAATGAAGTCACAGTACTTGTGAGATGCAGAAAATATTTTATGTTGACTGTATCCGTGTATCGCATTCAATGTGGCTTCCATCTGATGCTTTAACACTTCCAATATGATTATATGCATAACAAATCAAATAGACACTGTTTTTCAATTTGTGCAGTAGCTATAAGCTATGTACGAAAATCATATGCTTTTCAGTAGTATTGTACCCTCTCCATTCAGCTGAAACCGATACATTTGCAAATGGACTATTTTTTTTTTTTTTGGAAGATGCAGGTTTCGAAAATGGTAGAATATTTAAGATGGTGGAAAGTAGGAAGGGTAAAGAAATTGTCTACTAAAGGCAACTGGATGAGTGAATATTGTGAGAAATTTTTTGGGTTGCAATAGTTTTGCATATAGCTATGTTACATTCGGACGAAGACATGATAGGATACTTACTCCCTGACCTCTAAGTCTAACCCATCTACCAACTTGAAATTTTTTGGGTTGCATATAGTTTTGTAAAAGATTGTTTATTATTACTTCCTCCGTTCCATTTGTTTCTTTACGTTTGCTTTTTCGGCACTATTCAAGGAGAATCTCCAATACAATTTCTAATATATAACATAAAAGATAGTCATGTGAGATCTTGTTTAAATCGTCTCACCGAATGGATTATGAAAATCAAACTTTTATAATTTTTAGTAACATGTAGCTGAAAATATGAACAAAAGAAAACGTGCATTGGCATATGTGTATAAAGCAAACGTAAAGAATTAAATGGAACGGAGGAAGTATTATTTATGCTATAATAGAACGTATTGAAGCAGGAGCCGTATAAATTATTTATGTCAAACATAACCTCGAGCATTATTAGACCTTACTAGCTTCCAACAGAAAACAAACTTGGGTGTAATGGACAGTTAACTTTAGAGCTAAACACACACACCTGAACTTGCATCAGAAGTGGCTGTAGGAAGAGGTATACCAGATCCTGCGGGAACAACTGGTGCATGCTCTGAAGTTTTTCCCTTCAAAGTCAAATTGCTCATAGCCCATCTGCATCATAAATGTATACTTGTATATATCAAGATCCAGAAGCATAGAGTAAGAAATAGTACAAACGACAGGATTCTGACGATTGTAGGTCGAGAAGAGCAAACACAGAAAGAGCAAAATACCACAGATATCCTCGAACCCATATCTTTCCTCTCGCAGTTAGTTAAAAATGTTACAATGTAAATCAAATTAGCCACTTATCAAGCTTTCAGGCAAAAAAATGTTGATTTCTGACTATTTAAATTTTGGAATGATGGAAACATCTAATATATACAAACACAAAGTTATAGCATAAAGCCATAAACCAACGAATCAAATATATATTTACATGATATTTTAGAAAAGACTTGCTGCTGTAGCAGAAGTACTCACCCAAGCAAACTTGAATTTCCAGGAATTCCCATGGTTGTCATAGTGTCATCACCTGTATCCCCCTGAAATATGCCCAAACAAACAGTTTAAGGACTTGATGGATCGTATTACCACTTCAGCGTAACATACTAACATATACTTCGCCCCATAAACATCCCAATGCAGTGTCTCAATATATTGTCTTCACGAGTACATGCTATTTGCACAACCCTGAGCAGTGTCTTCACGACACCGACCTTAGGCAGTATATTGACCAGGAAAATGAGGGGCACTCTGGAAAGTGGAAAGACTGGAAACAGACAACTAGAATCCCTGAGTCACATATTGTCCTTATATGTCACAAGGTCTTAAACAAGGAAAAGGGCAGTTATACGGTCTATATAAACAGAAATGCAAAAATCAGTGCCTCAGACTTGCTTCTATGTTCAATATAATTTGCGATAAGAAAGTTATACCTAAAAATCTATCATTGCCAAGTTTGATGAAGTTAGCAAAGACGTGCTTCATCAAGAAATTTCAATCCTAAGTCAGTTTATGTCAAGCACAACCTCATTTAGCCTTTACAGCTTTGTTAAGGATAACTTGAGTCTAAAATAGTAAGCATTTTTTCACAAATGTCAAGCATGCTCAACCATTAACTCATTCGATCTTTTTTTTCTCGCATGAAAAGCAATATGAGATGGTGACAAAATTAATGACGCCCAAAACGATGATGGTGACAATTAAATAACGATAATAATGTGGGCAATAAAGATGCTGCTGAAAAGCGACTAGAACACGTACCTTCTCATTATATTGTCTTACAATCTGCAAAAATTGATCAACAGCTTGAAACGCCTTGGATCGAACATCACTGCTCACAATACAACAGGCATAAGAAGGAAAACAAATCGGGAACAATCTTCAAAGAATGGCAATAATTTCTGAATTAACCAAATTGAAATGTTGAAGACTGTAAAATGTAAACCCGGTTATCCAACTGAATCATAACTACATCTAACAACTTCAGCTCCAACAACCAAATTACACAGAATGAAAGATACGATACATATAAGACCTCTAAACGATCCAAGCTAGGTTACCAAATTTGCTTTTTCCCAAGCAAATTGTGAACTGATTTGCGCATATTCGTATAATGGCATATGGTGTATCAGATACTTGCATATTTATGTTGAAGCAACTCTGAAGCTATTCCAAAGTCCAGAAAAATATTCCAAACTCTGAAGCTATTCCAAACTCCAGAAAACTAAACTGCTCATGAAAACAATGATTTGACTGTCGTGGCAATTGCAAAGGACTACTAGTACATTTACCAAGTAGAATCATGCTGCTAATAAGTTCTACATATTCATTGTTTTGCATATAATAGTTGATCGAGATAAATTAATCCTACGTAACTGGTTCTCAGCATTAATACTTCAAAAATAATTAACTTACAACAACACATGAAGCACCAATTTCGCTGTCTCCTTAAGAAATTATCGTGTAGGGGTGTGTTTGGATACCAAAATAGAAGGGAAAGGAGGGGAGAGGGATAGAGGGAAGGGAAAAGAAGGGGAGAGAAGGGGAAGGGGACTGAAGTAGGTGTGTTTGGATACAATTTCCCTCCAAATCATTCATGTGTTGAAGCGATTTGATTTGCCCTGGGGAGGGAAAATGGATCCCTCCGAATTCACCCCTAGCCACCTCCTTTTTTTCCCCACCCTCATTTGCTAACCAAACAAGGGATTTTATATCCCATACTTTCTTTCCCCTTCCTTTCCTTCCAAATTCCCCAACTCAAACAAGCTCGTATATAAATAAAATCTTGGTGTAATGAGGGAAAAAAAAGAAGTAAAAGGAAAAATATAGAAATTGCATAGTCGAGTGCCTCACAAGCTGAAGCTCATGCAAATGGCACACCTAAGGCACCCCAAGGCATTTTGGCTAGTGCCTCCGCTCGCTAGTGAAATTTACAAACACAGTAATCACATTGTTCAACGACTACATTATGTGTAAATTTGGTAAGAGTATATGCATCTGACTTCCATGTTAAGCGGCAACATAAGACAACACAGGACAACATAAGGAGAGGACAAACATCACCTTAACTGTACCACATTATAAGCAATGTCGATCAACGAGCTACCAGAATGAAACAAATGACGATTCAAGTAAGACTATTTAAGACCTATTAGACGAAAATACAAGGAGAGAACACCTGTCAGGATCTATAGTTAGCACCACCACATTGGGTAGGATCCTTGTTGCAACCTCGGAGATATCATAAGAGGAACTTGTAGCACACAACGCCATAATTCCTGATAAGATAGGAAGGAAAAAACTATAAACCTAAAAGAAAAATAATGACATAACCTGACCCTTAGCCCTTAGTAAAGAGAAACGTGAGAAATAAATTTAAACCCAATACCCGCGCCACGTGCTGGAGGAAACGTATCACGTAATGCACGAACAGTAAAAGCATTTATGAGCACCCTTTTCCTCGTCTACAAGAAAAAAGTTACCATTATGAGCTGCCTTTCGCAAATAAGCCTTTCAAATGACAATGATTTCAGATTGAAAAAAATAATTAAACAAAGCATAATGAAATTGTGGAGGAGATTGTTCAAGAAAATGAATTATGACAGTTGGAAAAAAGTAATTAAAAACGAAGAGCATGCTGATTCACTTGTGGATCTGCAGTTATAATCATTTATAACAAACAAGTAAATACAGTTACACCCCACTCCTTTCCTTCCAACCAAAGACATAACAGGTTCACTTGTGTTCAATAAAGCTAACAAACTCCGCTTAACATGCTCCATGACCATAAGACATCTCTATGAAATCCTTTTTTGCTTCCATAAAAAAAAAAAAGAATTCCTCTCGCTAAAAAAAACTTTTATAAAAGCCCAACTTGCACAAAAGAAATAAAAAAAATAAAATAAAATAAAAAAGATGAAGCTCAGGCTCCTTTCCAAATTCGAACTGATACGTACAAAACTTTTGTCAGATCAGAGTAAGTTAACTTCCTAATCTCCTGCCATAAATATGTATCTTACACAAACAGCAGTCTTGGGGAAAGGACATGCTGAATAAATCTTCATATTTCAAAAGTCTGAACTAGAAAAACAGTTAATCAGAGCACTTGGAGTGAATAAGCATAGAACTGCTTAAAGGGACTTTATGTTTTAACTCTTCCTGAATTTTCATATTCTTAAAGTCTGAACTCGATAAACAGTAATCAGAGCGATTGGAGTGAATAAGCATCAAATTGCCGGAAGAAACTTGGCACAAGAATCCCCAGCCGAATACAGCTGGAATCAAGAGAACCTGAAAACGTCGGTCACAAACTCACAAACAATATAATAATAAACTAAAACCATGAATCTTTTGGCCAATTTTTTTGTTACATTGTATACATTAATAGGGCCAGAATCATTATCGATAATGTAATCATGTATCACAAGGCTATCAACTTGACAAATAAAAGTCTGAAATACAAAAGTCCTGAATTTTGGAAATAAAAGGGAGAATACGACACCAGCCCAAAAGACCACATACTTACCCCTTCATTAAGATAGTTTGCTATATTTCCCAGCAATATGGTGGTATTTGTTCTGATTGCGGGCTCTTCATCAACCTATAAAAAAAAGACGGATAAATAAAAGCCCCTTACGAAATACTGCCCCAGTAATCTACCCTAATGACGCATCAAAGAGCTCAAAAGAGTCTGGAAACTAATAAAAAAAGCATCCAGTACTCTATAGGGAGGAAAGAAGTATAAAAGAGGTGTTCCAGTCTCAAAAAAGGAAACATTCAAATCAGTAGGTAAGATATGCATTAAAACGTATCCATATATCTCATCAGGGGAGTTGGTTCTTTCATCTGGATCTTCTTATTACCCTTCCCAAGATTTTGAATTTGTTTCACTCCCAGTTCTTTTTTTCCTTTACACTTTCAACCTCAACTCTGCCTAACTCTCTTTTCAAAAGGTTCTCCACATTTGTACATCTGACTCATTCTTATAGTAGCACTAAATGATCTGTTTTATTTATTGTCTTCTTTTTAGTTGTTGGGTTTAACCATTTCTTTTCCTTTTTGCTCTTTTTTTCATTTTTGACGATTTAAAAAAACCATTAATGTTAGCCACAGATCACATATAATACCTGGAGCTTTGAAAGATACTTCAGAAAGGATCCTGACATTGTACGTTGAGAGAGCTGAAGAAAGTAAAAGAAAAGATAATATTCAGAAAGAATAACAAAATACTTCCAGAAATAACTTTACATAACTTAAGTCTTCAAATAATAAGAAAACATAAATTCATGATACTCATTGAATCTTCATGAGTTAGTCTCTATGATGCTCGGACTCGGGTACGATGTACGGATACGGGTACGAATCCTTGTGTCCGACACTTAAAATTATAAAATCAAGGATACGGGGACACGATTAATTAGTGGATACGGCAACATTTGGACACGGTCAACGTATCTAATTTTTATATTTGGACACGGTCAATACGTATCCAATCTTATATTTGGACTCGGGAATTTATTTTTATTTATATTTTTTCATATATTTAGCTTTTTATTCTCTTTATTTAATTGGAATTAGAAACGAAGTAGTATAATGAAAAGTAATTGTCTTGAAGTATTAATTAAGGAGACCAAATGTGACTTTTCCATATAACAAGACAGAGACACCTGTCAAGCACTACATCCCAATCCCACCTCCACTTTAAAAATAGAAAAAATAAAAGAAATGAGAGAGAGAGAATTTAAAGGTTCCCTATCCCCATACACCTTCCCCACATTTCACCTACCCCACACATCTTCATCTACCCCGACACATCTTCATCTTCTTTACTGTATATACACTATCTATGGCTTAAAAAAAAATCTATTTCTCCGGCGAACTGGTTCTTCGACAACTCTTTCGGGTTGTTGACAATGAAGTGTCCATATTTCTGGAAGCCGACCGGACACGAATTTCGTGTCCGTATCCGGGTCGGGTCGTACGGACACGGGTACTCCGGGCAAAAGGGCGAGTCCGAGTATCATAGGTTAGTCTTATCAGTTATTGGAAATACCACATGACAATAATGATAGATAATCTACAATGAAGCATGCATGCCTTGACCCCAAACATGGAGTAAAACCGACAGTTTCTTGACAAAAATATCTAACCAGAGCGTTCCCCTTACTACTAAGAGAATAAAACTTCTCAATAGTTTTCCCTCCAAAAGGAATCTAGCTAAATAAGGAAACAACTCAACAAGACTACATTTTTATCTTTTAATTAAGATATAATCTTTAATCACTATAATCTTTTTTTAACTAAATTATAAATTAAAATAAAATAAAATTGGTATAAATCTAAAAATTCGTATATGAAAAACCGATAAATTGATATTATTAGCTTCGTAAAAAAAAAAAAAAAAAAAAAAAAAAAACAAAACAAAAAAAAAACTTACCACGTACTTTATTCGTATAAAAAAAATTATGAAATGATATTATTAATTTCATGACAAAAAAAAACTTTAAAATTATTTGAGAAAATTTATTAATTAAATCATTAGTTTGTGGTAAAAAAATTCATTAAAACACACATTTAATGACTTTACTCAATTCTTTTGATTAGTTTTACATTTCAATTTTTTATCCTCCTATTAAAATATGAAAAAGTAATAGTATGTTAATTTTAAATCTATAAATAATAATACTCCCTCCTATCCTCTATTTTCTTCCTTATTTACTAAAACGGATTATACAGGTTTTCTTCTCTATTTTCTTTTCTGGAAGATTTGTGTGGTCCAAATTCATTTGCATGTGGGGTAGTGTGCTTTATGTGGTACAAATGCATTTCCTTATTTCTTGTGTAAAAAGGAAAGGGGAAGAGTATATAGTGGATAGGAGGGAGTACATTATAAACTAAAAGATCTATAAATACCGCGCATGCATGCGCGCGATCCATACTAGTTTAAAGAATAAAAGGTGGAATCTTTGTTGGATTGACACATACTACAAATCACACCGGTTACTGGTTTGTCGTTTACATAGATAACTAGTATTGGTGTCCGGCCCCGCCCGGGCTACCTCTATTTACCATTAAAAATTATTTTCAATTAAACATAACTACTTAAAACTTGCATAACTCATAAATTTATCATTAATATATTTTGCTATGACATATCTTAAAATTACAATGAAATAAATTATGAGACAAATTCACTACCCCGCTATTAATATTTTACTTGAATCGATTAGCTAGCTAATTGTTCATATATACTTTCTTTTGTTGTTAGCATTGTTAATAATTACTGCCGCATTAATATTTTGATAATTTCACTACTCCTGTTGTTGCTTCTATTACTTTTACTACTCCCGCTGCTAATATTGTTACTTTGACTATTCAAATGAGTGATTACTATCATATTACTATATCTAATGTTACTACAATTCTTTTCACTAATAAGAGAATTACTTTTACTATTTAGGCATGCAATTTTAAGAGTCTTATATATTTATATAAATACATTACATATATGCATTAAATCAAATAGAAATAATTATGTCCAATAAATCTCAAACAGGGGAAGTGGATGGTTGAAGTGGCAAGCTCAAATCCTCGTACCAACATAATAACCAGAAGAGAGGCAGTCTATCAGCAATTATTAAAAGCATTAGTAGTATACCTTTGGAGCCAGAACAAGCATCGATTTCAATGTCAACTCCCGTAGAAAAGCTGACGTGTCAGCGAATCCAGTCGCAACATGAGGGTAAACCTAATTATAAAAGAGCAGATTTTAGTACAGCACGTAGATGGCATCAAACAATATAACCAAGTCGAAAGTAGAAAATGAGAGGACTCTCCACATACAATCACACCACAAATCAGATTAATAATAGGGTTAACATGACGAGCAAAATGTAAGATTTTATACTATGGAAGGAAGTTCTACACATACTTGTTCATCAACAATCTGAGCCGAAAGTGACTCCCCATATTGATCAATATGCTGAAGCAATGCAACTCGAATTGCCCGATCATTAGATGAAAAAAGCTTTACGATGGTAGGTAACACCTGAGAGTGAAGGGAAGGAACTTATATTGGTAAATTAAATCTTACATTGGCCATAAATAAATCGTGATGCCACCTCAGTTAAGCAAGACGACCACATACCTTGATATTAAATTCTTCAGGTGGCAGCCAAGAACCCATCTTCATTAGTGCTGTCAAAGCAGGAGCAGCACCAGAACCAAATTCTAGAGCGGAAGCTAGTAGTGGAAGTATCTACGTGAAAGATAAGCTATTATAAACCAGCAACGGATTGCCTATGTTAAAGAATATATGAAAACAATTACATATTTTAGACCGCGTAGGAGTACCTTTTTCAGCACAATCTGGCGAGGAAGCTGCTCAGACAGAGTGGGAAGCTTCCGGAAAAATGTGTCTTTCTCAACACTGTCTTTTAAACTAAGGACCTCCATAAAATGTATGGTATCGACCAACTTATTCTGAAAATATTCTGAAGCATCAACATTGGGGAAAGTTTTAGGATCTGTTTAAGCAGAGACTTATAGTGTACTAAAATAAAGGTGATTTCAAACGTAGCCAAGGACCGAAAGACCTTTAGTTTATGCACCAGAGAAGAACTAACCGCTATTTTCTATAAGCTTGGATGTGTTCAATCTCTTGGAAGGCATCGAACTCAATAACCGCTGGTAATCTGGAAGTAAAGACTGAGACAAATGGGAAAGAATGAAAGTGTTATGCGTTTTGGTAAAATTGAATACTAAAATAATTGAACACTCCAATTAAACTATAAGCTTTGGAATTTTTGTCAGAAGTACTATTGCAAGAAATCACATTTCACGCCATTTAAAAGATACTCCCTCGGGTTTTTTATTTTCTTCCCACTTTACAAATTTTCCCTCATATAATTTGAGAAGTGGGAAAAAAATTAAAAAAAAAAAAAAAAAAGAGGAAGTACTTGTTAATAATATTTGAGTAGAAGATTTAGAAATCTAGAAAGAAAAGAGAACCAAACATACATCCAGGAGTTAAATGTTCATTTTCAGTACGCATACAAGGTCAAACCTTAGGGATGGAAGATATGTTTCTGAGATCCTCCGTCTTGCTCAACTTCACACAAGAAAAGAGCTCGTATATCAGACAACCTGAAAAATAGTAATACATAAATTAGAGACCAAAAGAAATCTAAAAATCGAGAATAATAGAGATCCCTTCAAATGTATGCTGCATCACCGGACTAAATCACTCCACTATTGTAAAAACCCTATAAACACTACAACCATTTGTTTCCTCTCTCCTACAAACCCCTCCAACTCTCGATAGACTCAAAAAATAAAGCCCTACTGCTTTCTTTGCTCTCATCTTTACGAAGTGATCTAAATGACATGACGTTACCGTCATTGTGCACAGTGGGTACAAGAATTTGCAAGGAAGATTAAAAAAGCCACCTTCACCTACAAACTTTCCTTCAAGAATTGCGAAGTAGTAGTGCTCTCACTTTCGACCAACAAGGTCTTTCTAGGATGCTCTTATGTCAATTGCGGTCCAAATGTCTTTACAAATAAATTGAATTAGAATCCTAATTAAATTTGACGAGCAAGATTTGAAAGTGGAAATGAAGCTTTCAAGTTTCGACTATGACAACTGACAAGCAATCTTCCAACAAAAAACTTCAACCTTCCCCACACGGTATCCAAATAATCGGACAGTAAGTACCTAAAATAAGTAAGAGCATACTTACCCATGCCCCATGAATCGATAGACCAAGGGGGGGAGTTTCTAATGGCTACCCAGTCCGACTTGGCTAACTCCATTGGTTTGTATTGTGTGCCAACAAGCCACTCATATGGCTGCAAGGAGTTAAAAATAGTCACCAAGTATAAAGCTGGTTAATAACATAAGGATTTCTAACATATTACATGATACATACAGAACATAAATAAAACGATATAAATGGATGATGATAGGACTTTCACACAATTACACCTGTATGGCATGAGGTAATTAAAAGAAAGAATGGCGATGAGTTTGTGTGTACATTTTTAGTCGAAATACACACAACATAGTAAGGATTAGTAACATTCTTCCATATTATGACAGTTTGCCTAAGAGACGCTAGAAAGTTAGAAACGGCATAACTGTATAAGATACAATAGATAAGCGACGCCACACTAAAAGTCAGAGTCTCGTAGGTATCCGCCATCCGGATACTGCAACCATAGATCAATGTTATCTACATTGACTAAAAGTGTGCTTAAAATAAGTTCACAATATACTGAAAGATGAACATAGACCGATAACTACTTTTTCTACCATAATATGTTACAATATGGAAGAGTTGATATCAAAAATTTAAATTAGAAATGGAAATAAAAATTCAATCGAACATTTTGTAATAATTGCACTCTGAACAAATAAAACAATACTGGATGGCCGTACATCCACCGTAGCATACACACATGTATCGACTCAGAATGTGATACATTGTCACGTTCAATCGAACATTTTGTAATAATTGCACTCTGAAGCTAAATGGAGAGTTGGTTGACATAGTTTGGCCATGTGAGACAGTGAATGCACTAGTTAGGAGGATCCAAAACTGGGAATGGGGAAGATTGCAAGGAGTATAAAAAGTCAAAAAACATGCATAAAGGAGACTCCTTGGGATTGAGGAATGTATGGCAACGGAGAGAGGGAGGGAATGAAACGTCGACAAAGGAGTTTGATTTTTAACTTGTTTTTTAAAAAATTCTATTTAAATTACTGGATTTATTTTGAAATGTTACTGGATTTGTTTACTTTAAAAAATTTCAGCCACTTTAATTAACACTCCTTATATCATCATGCTTTGTTGACTTTTAAAGTCTCTCAAACATTACTTTTCATGTCAATCGACCCAAATCATTTTGGAATTAAGACTATGATGTTGTTCTTATTGTTGTCTAGAATAATTAGAAGAAAAAACGTTAGAATGGACAACGTAAGCTTGAAACCAAACACCACAGATGAGACTTAGTTTTTATATTAGAATAAAGAGTATTTTGTCAAACCCTACCTTTGGTTTATATCACTTTATTAACAACTACCTACTTTTTCTTTTTTTTTGTTTATGTACTAGCTTCTTATTATTTTATATGTAGAGTTGTAGACCATCACCAAGCTTCATTGTCCGGCCATGTTTGGTCAAATTTCCGAGCTTTACTCATTTGCCATGTATGAATCTAATTTTTTTTTTTTTTGGGCACTTATTTCTTCCATTTAGCTTGCTTGTTTTTTTCAAAATACCATTTTCCTTTCTCTTTCTTCCTTACCATTTTTTTCCCAACTCATTTAGGTCCATTCCAGACACCATTAACCCTAAAATACAACAATAGCAACAACTATGAAAGTTTTGTTTCTTAGCATCTCCAACCAAGCCATTTATTTCAATCTTCCTAGCATATGTGGAATTCTTCTCTTTTGCAATTTCATACAACCTTTGTTTTTGTCGTGTCGCCTCATTTTCAAGCTTCTATTCTCATCCAATAGTTGGTTAACCAAGCATATTTGCCAGTCCGTCATTTGTTCATTAACCCACTTAAAATAGTTACACTACTGCTTCTCGAAATTAAGGTTGTAGGATTTGCAAGTGGCAAACCTCCTCCCTTTGATAGTGAATTATGCAAGAAGTCTTGTAACCCACAAGAATACACCAATTATATTTTTGCTTCAAATTTGAGATGTTGGTTTCACTTTCAAGTAGATGAAACCCAGAAACATGTGCAAAATAACGGTTTGTAAAACCTAGGAGAGCGGAAAGGGGAGAGTGGAAGGAGAACAAAAATGGAAAAAACTGAGAAAGAATAAAGATAAGGAAATATGGTGTTTTGAATGAAAATAAAGAAAATAAAGCAGAGCAAATGGAGAAATAAGGGTTTGACTAAAAAAAAAAAAAAAGAATTACGGGTGCCAAATAAGTCAAAATCCGAAAATTGACCAAATTTGGCCGGAAAATGAAGGTTGGTAGTGTTCTACAAATAAAAATAAGATGAAGGTGATGCTTAAGGAAAAAAAATGAAAAGGTAGGGTGTTAGCAAAATGGTACAAAACAAAGGTAGGGTCTAACAAATAAACTTTAGATAAAATACCAAGTTGTTCGCTCAAAATGAATTGTTGTTTTGACTATTGAGTTATGGATAACTTGACGGATCCAATTCGGAATCAACTATTCGAAATATTATTGAAATCGCAAGGAGTCTGTTCATGTTTATCCTTCATGGATGATTGATATGACATTTTCTGGGAATGTTAACAATTTCATGCACAAAAAGGGGAGATGGAGATGAATGGGTAGCGAGGCTACCGCCTACAGCTACTGGCAAATCATGGAAAACAATATGAAAAGAGGGATTCATTTTCAGGAGTTTCATTTTCTTCTTACGGATGTATAAAATACAACACATTCCTTTCAGCATAAATGTTCGTCTTCAGCTATAACCAGTTTTCTCGTTCGTTGACGAAATAGATATTACACAACAGATATATCTCCAAATTTTTGTGACTATAAGATGATAAGTTGTCGTGTGTTTTAGTGTTAATAACATTCATATGTTAATATATCAACTGTTTTTGGAACAAAAACTAAGATGTTAGAGTTAACTAGGTGCAAAATTAACATCTTACCAGCATTGATACAGAAGAAGCTTCCTTATTCCCATCAAATTCAGACAACACATCAAAAGCATGCAACTTCCAATCCAAAGTTTGAGTAACCACGACACTGGCCACGCAAACGTTACCATGAATCTACAGTAGCAAAAACTAGTTCATTAAAGAACCACGTTTGTTACCAAAAGACATAAAGTAGCAAAAACACCCAAAAATTTGGAAGTAGAGTGTATGGAATAACAAACACACTCACTCAGTTTGGGACTCGAGAAGCAAAAGATGTTCGGTTTTGTTTCTAACACTACCATGTCAAACCCCGTAGAAAAATTGAAGAGAACAATATTGCAGTAACTAACTACAGATCTTCCATATTATGACCTCTACATGAATAGCACTAATCTGTATGATTCATTCGGAAAAAAAAATCCATAAATTTGGATTTTGTTCTCTTAGACGTTGCAGTCAAAGACTCAAAAGTTACCATGAATCTACAGCAGCAAAAACTAGTTCATTATAGAACCACATTTGTTACCAAAGGACATAAAAGTAGCAAAAACACCCAGAAATTTGGAAGTAGAGTGTACGGAATAACAAACACACTCACTCAGTTTGGGACTCGAGAAGCAAAAGACGTTCAGTTTTGTTTCCAACACTGCCATGTTAAACCCCGTAGAAAAATTGAAGAGAACAATACTGCAGTAACTAACTACAGATCATCCATATTATGACCTATACATGAATAGCACAATCTGTATCTCATTCGAGAGAAAAAATTTCATAAATTTGGATTTGTTCTCTTAGACGTTGCAGTCAAAGACTCAAAAGTACGTGGCGAAGCAAGCAAAATGCAAACATGAGCCATTAATCACCGAAGCACATATGTGGCAGAGATACAGAAAGAGTAAGGCAGATTTTAGCCAAAAACAACATAGGCATCAGTCAAATAATTAATCAAACTATTTAAGAAATAACGAGCTTATATGCATGTTCATGGTCCATAAATTGCTTTAAGAAAGGCACGTCTGAGGATAGGGAGGAACCAGAAATAGGTAAACAGAGAAACAATACACCAGAAATTCTTTTATGTAGCAAGTCGAGAAAAGAAGTCTTACAAGTTTACAATCATTATTCAAAAAGCTCACAGCTTTGGCTATTTGGTGAAGTCCCCAAGCAAAATACTCATCCCTGTCAACATGGAGAGAAATAAAAGCATTTATCACATATGAAACTTATTTATATAAAAGCGTAAATTAACACTGCAGCACATATGTATACTTCCTCAACAACACATTCAAATGTCGGATATCGTGGTTCTCTAATAGGAGTATATATGTTTCTACAAAAAATTATTCATGTTGCATTTTTCTCACACTTGGCCTCCTGTTACATATATTATTATGCATAATCAAATGACACGTAAAGTGAAACATAATTTCAGTAGCTTTGTCATGCTATCACAAATTCGGCAAAAGTTTAACAAAAGTTATGATCATATGTATGGTTGCAAAGGATGGGAGTTCCATTCCTTTGCGATGCACCCACAAATTAAGATTGGTAAAATCCATTGGCTGTAGAGAAAGGGGTCTCCGTGATAGGTTAGGAATCACAACAGAAGGTAAGCCCATGAGATGATGAGAAACAGAGAAGCTCGCCACCTGAGCTTCCTTGACCGTAAGGTGAATCAGGACGACGACGACAACAACACAAAAGTAAAAAAGAAGCAAGTGCTGCTCAATATGCAAGACTTTATACCAGGTCACCAAATATACAAAATACTCAGAGACGCAAAAAGTTCACATATCCAGAAATTGAGCTCTCAATTTAAATTATCCACAAGAACAAAAGTGCTCTCTCAGAATATGATCCATTTAATTCAATTTTTTTGTCATTCAACACTCATTTGAGGTGAAGAATGACGTACCACCAAGTAAAGATAACAGCTGCAGAGCACCTACAAACCACAATGACCAGGCTAAAAGTGAAAATAAAGAATCAGTTGGATAACTTGCCTCTGTCTGCCATTCAAACCCAACTCCTTTATTTTTTCCGACAATGGCATGACAGGCTCAGTTACAATATAAATAGTGACCTTTGAAGTTGACCCATCAAATGTCTCTACCTCTGTACTGTGAAGAAATGACAGTATATTAGGATGTCTGACCTGTAAAAAAGAAAAACAAAGCAAAATTTAAATGTATGAGCATCAAAGGATAACCACGCAAAAGGCATAAACATGCACAAAAGAACTGTTTACGGCATAGAATGCATTCGTGTTCAAAACAAAAAAGCGAACCCTAAATTTGCCGCGTACAAAGCTAAAAGGGATAAATTGTAAATAGGATTAGGGTTCAAGCTAATAATACATACCTACTGTATCAAATACTATAAAGTTATACGCCATCAATTCTATTTCAAAATTGAGTGGAGGCGGCATGTAAGGTTGCACTTGAGGCAAAAAGAGAGGTGGCGTGCGAAGTAGCAAGACAAAAAAAATTGAGATAACAATGCCTTGAACCAACAGTTGAATGCTTCAAGCTTCAGCATCAACATTACTACCCTGAGGGAGAATTCGAGAAAAGACACTTAACAACTACCGTACTCCCCGCTATGCATTCCAAATCTTCAATTCATAGGTGAAACCGTGAAAGCGTGAAAATGTTTCCACTTATGACGCAAAAGAATCATTATTCTTTGGTATTGAATTAGGATCGAATAAGCAAAAAGATTCGCTAAAATGGCTGTGTTTTGGATTTTTTGACGCAATTTTCATTTTGGGTCATGTGGAAACAGTCTCTGTATTGTTAGGTGAAAGTGTGATACCTACAATGTCAAATGATAAATACTGTACTTTATCTAGATATGACAAGCAAAAGAGAACAACATTCTGCAGAAGTTCCATGATTACTTTATTGCTAATGACCATATTATGTGCACTTAAATCCAAGTTAATGATACACATGTGGACTGTTGTCCCTTCTTTTCTAGTCAATTATGCAGAAGTTTCATGTTGAAAAGGGTTGAAACAAAAGGAAGAATCACATACTGTGCGTAGCCGCTTCACCCCATTGCGGCCAGCTGCTAAATGACCATCTTGGGCATTTCCCGTAAGAGAGAAAATTGAGACCGGAGAGCCATCGTCCTGTCAAGATGGTTCAACAAACCCACAGAGAATAAATTAAGTTACTGTTTGCTTCTAGGACAAGAAAAGAGAGATTCACTCTTACTAACTTTTGTCCACCGATGAAAGGACAAAAACTAACCCATCCATGAGCTCTGACTGCACAGTTTAGTAACAAGAGGGCAATTCCAAGGCATTTTTTACAGATAAGTGAGAAAAAGGAAAATGGCTTTCGGAATTTCTACTTCCAATGAAGCTATATATTGACAATAATAAACCTAGCAGATAATGATGATATTAAGAAGATATGAATAAGAAACTTGACACTAGATGAAATTGACTTACAAGAACAGAAAACAGAGATGCCCGCTCATTAATTTTCATCAACAGATGGGTGAAAAAAAAAAAGCTGACCCAACCAACCATGAGCTCTAATTTGCAAAGTATACTAGCAAGCGGGCCAATAAAGGCATTTTTATAAAATACATGAGAAAAGGAAAATGTCTTCAGAATTTTCCGCATCCAACCAATGAGTGAAAATGATATATCCAGGAGATAAGACACAATACTTAGACATGACTAATACACTCATCATGAATCAAAAAAGAAAAATAACGAGAGGAAAAAAATAAACGGATGTAATTAAACCCTTTGGAGAAAATAAAGAGGAGAGAGACACAAATTCTGTTTGGCAAGGTAAATAAACTTGACTTATTTGACCAAAATTTTACCTAGCTGTTTTTTCTCGTTAAGTCTTTGGTAAGTAGCATTTCACCTCACTGAAATGAATTTAAGGTAGCTGAAATAAAAAACTACTCCAAGTAGATTTTGTTATATAAAAAAAATTGAGGTTAATTTGTTGCACTTCTACCCTTGATTAATTAACATAATAATAAACATGTCTTTTTATGTAATTTTACCAAATATCAGCTACTTCGTCAGCTAGTTTTACCACACTTTAAAAGTTAATCACCTAGTTTATCAACTACTCCCTCCATCCCACTTTTATTGTCCCCTTTCCCTTCAAATTTTATCCCAAAATTATTCTCCCCTTTCTAAATTTAAGGATGAACTTTACTTATCCAATACTACCCCTAGATAACTAACCATCACCATAAACACCCTAAAATTAATATCTCAACTCTTCTCTAATTTAAGGGTAAAGTTGGTAGTTCACCAATTTTCCTTAAATCCTCCCAAAATAGAAAGGGGGGCAAAAAATATGGGATGGAGGGAGTATTATTTATCACTACATTTTTAGATTTCAGCTACTGTCAGTTTCCAGTTCCCTTTAGAGCTACAGGGTAGACAAGGGCTCGTCAAAACAAAGAGGTGATAAAATTTCCTGGGTGTCAAGCACTCGATATCATGTGGGATCCAACACAAGTATAGTTGTAGGCAGATCGAGTAAGCTATGTTACTAGTGATGATGGTAATAATAGATACAAATCGTGAAACATAATATAATACTCGATGAAATTGGTTAGGTAGAAACCTTGGAAGTGCCACGAGAATGAGACCAGGATCCCCAAGACGAGGAGTATGGTTCGCCAATGTTATAGGGCAAATCCTTGACGCCAGTACCAGATCCTGCTACTACTCCTTTCAAGAATTTGAACATCCTTTATCGATCTATCTCTATACAATCCGTACAAAATGCAATCACCCACAGCCTCAAATGCCACCAAACCAGTCTTTTTATATCAGCAATCCTACATTCAGTTAGCCATTATTTATAACTACCACCATTCATAAGCGAGGAAATTCACAATTACGCATCTCGCTATCAAGTAATCAAATAATCTCAACCTTAAGTTCAGGATCAGATAATAACAGTTAAATGCAACCAAACAATTAAAAACCGCGAAGAACATCTGTAACTTTTCACATTCATAAAAGAGGAAATTCACAATCAAACAACTCAATTTCACATATAATCAGATAATCTCAATTTTAAAAAAGCGAAGAACATGAGTAATTTTTCTATCTAATTCATAAAAATATGAAATTAACTTCAAATCACCTCAATTTTCCAGCTGAATTCATAAATTCACAATTAACTTTAAAATAAAAGCAAATAATTGAAAACTTGTATGAAATCGTTAAATCTATATTGATATAAAGAAACTACCTGATTCGAATTTGTTGCGTATAGAATTGAGGAATGCTGATTTACACGATCTACAGCTTTGATTGTTTGACTATTGCGATTGATTTTCTAGGGTTTTAATGGTAATTATCGATCGATTTCTGGAAGAGCTGTGAATCGAAGGGTATACTTCGTACGAAAATTTTATTTTACTTCGATTCACAATGGCTAAATTTCAATCGATCCGGAATCTCTTTATTTTCTCAATAGAAATGGCCCTTCATTTCCTATAAACGGTCCGGATCAAATTTTACTATGATCCAATTCTGGTAATCGTTTTATAAAAATAAAGTTTTAATAGATGAGGAAAGAAAATATATTAAAATAGGAAGGGGCGTTTGTTTAGAGAAAGGGACAGAAAATTAGAAAGGGTAAGAGGGGGAAAGGTAAGAGATTACCTAAAACTTAACTATTACACGAAGAAAATGAAGTGTGGTGGATTGTGGGTTGTTTTTGTGTGTGGGTCGTGGTTTAAGTGGGGTGGTGATGGTGGTGATGGACGTGGGGTGGTTGTGGTGGTGGTGGTGGCGTCATGGTGGTTGTGGCGATGGTGGTGGTGGTTTTGGTTGTGGTGGTGGCGATGGCGTCTTGATTCTTGAAGGTAACTAATGTGGTGGGAGTCGCAAGTGTGGTGGTAGACTGGTAGGTAAGTAAGGTGGTTGAAGGGTAATAAAGGTAATGAAATCTCATACTTTGGGGGTAATGAGTTAGATGGATTGAAGCCTTAAGAGGTAAGAAAGAGAATTTCATTCTCTTTGTTTGGGTCAAACAAACACCAACAAAAGGAAATCAATAACTTTCTTTCTCTTTCCCTTTCTTATAGACCTCCAACCAAATTCAATCAACGGCTTTGATTATGACAGACAACTACAAGTCATTCAGTTCGGTTTTATTGAATCAACGATTTTGGTTATGACTTATGACAAACACGTCATCCGGGTTGTATTTTGATCCAGGTTAATTTTAAGTCTCGGGATTAATTTTCAATGCGCGGTGAATTGGGTTATTTTTTGTATAGGTTGGTATGGGTTTGATTATTCTGAACAGATTTCTAGTCATAAACTCCAAACCCGTCTTTTTCGATCAAGTCATTTATTGAGGGTCCGCTTTACACAAATTCTCAATTTATATTATACGGACATTATTCGTCTACAGCTTTAGACAGGTAACGTGCGTCTACAATAAGACGGATTGTTGTTACAAATAGTCAGTCTTTTATCTTTTTTTATCTTTGTGTTATATACAAAGTTATTATTAACTAGAGCATAATGATCGTGATTATACTTAAAGAGATTAATACGCATAGTTGAAAAATATCAATCGACTATAAATATTACATATATGAATAAATATAAGAATATAATACACAAATACATAGTAGCATTGTGAGTACATAAAAGCATTTCAAGATATTTTGTCTTACTTCTCTAACAAATAATGATCAATCATATGCTTCCTATATCTAGGGGTGTAAACGAGCCGAGTTGAGCTCGAGCTCGGGTGGACTCAAGCTCTGCTCGAATTTCAAGATAATTTGTCCTACTCAATTTGGGCTCTATTTCCGAGGACATCTACAAACTAATATCATCGAACATCAATGACAAATTACAATACAAATCTTAGAAAATAAAGACTCAACTTAAAACCCTACAAAATTATACACAAAATCTCATTTGTGACGGCACGTATCCGTCACTTTGTAGTGACGGATACCATTTTCCCTCACAAATGACCCAAATAGAGGAGAGAGGGAAGCACATGGGGGTGGCCCCACCTTGTCCCCCCTATCCGTTTTGTGAGTAGCATTATCCGTCACTTGCTCCGACCCGTCTTCGGCAAGACTAATTGAAAATTATATCCCTACATCCTATTAAGTTACTCCGTGTGTTAGGTCAACAAACGAATAGTGATAAACAACAAAATCTTAAAAATCTTTGTGATAAAGGAAACAACAAAGTCGTTGTAGTATAGTGGTAAGTATTCCTGCCTGTCACGCGGGTGACCCGGGTTCGATCCCCGGCAACGGCGCTTTTTTAATTTTGAACTCCATATACTTGAATCTTGCTGCTTTTTGTAATGCATGTTTACCCCCACCTGTGCACTCCGACATCACTCTGCAATTTGATTATTGCAACTTTTCAATGCATGTTAATCTCAAGTTCGATTCCAGGCAACCGCATTTTCTATTTTGCACTTCGTAGTCTTGATTCTTGCTGCTTTTCTAAGGCATGTTTATCCCCCTGTGCACTCGGACCTCACTTTATAATGTGATTCTTGCTGCTTTTTAATGCAAGTTTATCATCTCGTGAGAAATCTAATCGTGATTAGAAACTTAACCGTTGATAAAACAATTGTTTCTTTAATCTTTAACATACCTCGGATGATGATTTATTTGTTTTGTTTAAGTGGATAAACATAGAGACCACTTTCGAAAATGAATTCTTTTGTTTAATAATCGATTATAGATGCCTTTTTTTTACAACGATAAACTGGTAAATTAGATAAAATGAGATTATATAGTGTTCAACTCTACATAAAACTAACTACAATACAAATCGGAGGGCATCAGAGGCCCCCCAACTAGTAGATATCCAACAAACTCGGCTACACTTAGAAATTGACCAAACGACAGATGAGATTCGACGTTTTTTGAATGGTGGATGATAATGGCCTGGGCGCCAAATTGGATCAGGCGGGCTTCATTTCTTTTATTCCTCTTGACCACTGCGACCGTCTCATGTACCTGCAAACAAATGCTAAATACTCCGTAGATGCATGAATCATGTCATATTAAGTAACTATCGAATTATGTATAAAATCGAGGACTAGACAATATAAATCGATGGACATTTGACAATGAATACACATTTCTTATTTCAACAAGTTTAGCCGAAAAACTAATATTCAAATACACAATTTATATATTTTGACAAGTTCATATGGTATAAACTAAACATTTTAAGATTAGAAAATTTTTGTATCGTAATGCAATATTTGTGATCTTGATTTAATATTTGACTTTATTTTCGTGAACAATATCTTTATAAATTAATGAGCTACTATTGGACCAAATTGTCTCCTACAACAAAAGTCATACTAAATGACACGACTTTGGCGCATTTTATACGTTGACCTAACACCATGACTATTTTTTTTAAGGCAATTACATACATTTTCTATTTTAACAAATCTTTGACGCAACAACACTATCACGGTTGATACTTGAAAAGGTCTAGCTATAGTACAATTTAACTTATTTGTGATTGGTTACTACAATCATATGAAATATATGATATATGATATGTGAATTGAGATTTGAGAATATAATGGGGAGGTATGAAGACCATAAAGCTGTAAATAAAGGAGTAAATTTTATGTAAAAACGGTTTTATAGGTAATCCAACTATATAATTAATTATAGAAATGATTATTTCATAGGTATAGTATAACCGTATAAGGTTGTTTAAAAATTGGGTCGGAACGATAATTCGAGTTGGATCAAACCGGATCGGGCCAGTTGTCATCCGGTTTGGCCACCGGGTCATGAAGAATAAAACAACCGATCTTCAGTCCGGTCCGTTTCGAACCAAATAAAAAAATGGTCTGAACCCCTAACAACTCGGGCCGATTGGATCTGACCAGTGTGATCTCCAGGTCTTGAAAAATGGGATGTTCACCGGTACGGTGAACAAGCATACATACGTACGTATATGTCAAATTGATTACATATTTACATACTACAAACTAATACGAATCCTCATTAGTAATAAAATAATGGTCGTCACCAAGCCAAGTAATACACATTCTTTTGAATTAAAGAGTCATTTTAATGGATCCTATATAATGTGGAGTATTTGTGAGTGTGACATTGAAACTCGATACTGCCTGATAACACCATCTTATTTTTTATATGGAATTAGGTACAAAATGGGAAAAATTCTTGTGTCTTTCAAGGAGATGCAGTCTTACACCCTTACACCTGCTATTTATTAAAATATTCTATTTTGTGAATTGCTTTTGAGTGTAAAGTCATCTTCCGAAAGACACAAAGTATTTTTCTTAACAGTTATGTATAATGTAAGTTATAAAAAGAATGTTTGCGAGTTATCAATGTTTTTTAATAAAGTGTAGATATCAACTAACTTAAATTGTAAAGTTATAAGAGACGATGCTCATAAACTGACTTCGAATTTCATTAATATCAAAATCGTCCTTATAACTTTTTTAACACGAGAAATCAAATATTCATTATTCAAAATCGTCTTTACAACCCCTCATCTAGTTCCTTAGTTATGAGCTATGCCCTCTTATGTACCAAAAAAAAAATAAAAAAATTATTCACATAGAGTATATCTTTGCGCGTGACCAGAGTCGTAAATCGCATGCTGGATATTGGATGGGGTCAAACATGCATGCGTGAGGCGCATAAGTGTGTTAGTATTGAACCTTTCTTCCAAGCATTTGCGACATATATCTTGAACGGCTAAATCACTTATTTTATCCACTTATTTTATCTGTGTTCTTTATTGGAAAGAGGTTTTTTCTGATTAACTATTCGGTTGAGTCTGGATTTGAGATAGGTATGACCACTAAAACGGTAAAATTCATCCTTATGAGTTGTAATACTGCTACATTTTCAGGGCTCAATAACAAGAACTCTGATTAAGATAGAACAACTCCTTATTAGTTGATCTAGTACGCTTGTGGGCTATGGCACATTGGCACGACACGACCCAACCTATCGTGCTTGGGCTGTATCAAGGTCGGAAATCTGAAAAAACAGGTCGTATCGATCGGCCTAAAATATCAACGATCAAAAGATATATGAGACAATATAATACAAATAATACTTCCTTCGTCCCTGTTATTTGTTGTCCTATTCCACTTGGGGCTCAGTCAATTGTTGTCATTCTTATTTCAGGATTGTATTTGATGAGCAATTTGATCATTCACATCCAATTTAATCTAAGTGTCATCTAACAATTGGCTCCTTCTTCTTTCCCGCGTCTTTATACCAAAACAAAAGAATAACAATTGATCGAAATGGAGGGAATACATAGTGATATTGTGGATAATAATGCATTTCAAGATATTTTGTCCCACTTTAATAACAACAAATAATGATCAATCATATGATTCATATCATATAACTATAAGTTATGTCTTATGGTATTAACTTCCAACCATCCAAACCACATCCACCCCTCAAAATCCCAATTGGATTACTCCTTATACCTTCATATGCCAACTACATGAAGAAGCAAATCTTAAACATTCTCTCATACATGGAAATATGGAATCATATTAAGGTATTATACTAATACTTCACAATAAAATAGTAAAAATAGTACTCCATCTCCTTACATTTTTATATGTACCTTTGTGGTATTTGATAAGACAAAGTCTAAGCTAGTTTATTGATTAAACACAAATTTTCGTTTAAGACAAATATATCTGTTTAAGTTCAAAACGGGTCAAATATTACACATTTACGATAAAAATAGAATACATTTAAAATTGTAAAAAGATTTGTCTCATCTATGCAATAGGGTATTATTTAACCCGTGCGTTTTATTCTTAAACGAATACGTCCAACTTAAGGAAGACCCTATTTGTTTATTAAAAGGGTGACTCAATGTTACTTTGTTAGGCCAAGTTGGTGTTAATTAAACATCTTTTAGCAACAAAAGATGTGTCTTTGTCTTTCTTACATCAGCTGGTAGCTAAGCTAGATTATTCACTTAATTATCAATTAATCACCCACCTAATCAACTACAATCTTTTTCTTATGTAATCTATATCTAATTCCACAAATTAAATCAAAGTTTTGTGAGCAATCCTTTTTATTTGATTCCCTTAAAATAACAAATATTCAACTCAAATTTCATATTAATATTAATATTAATTACCCTATAAATTAGTGGTAATTAACCTTTTTTTTTAGGTCCATATCAAACCAAAACACCAACTTTCTCCATAAACAAGTTTGTTCTCCATGCACCAAAAACAATTCAGAGTCGACTAATTAACCAAAAACCCGGAATTTCATCACAAATTCTGTTTTTTTCCATCTCATTTCATTAATTAGTTTGTTCTTCGAGGCAGTGTTAAAATTATTCTGGGTCGGCTAACCATCCATCCGTGAAGGGCGAAATCAAACCAAAACACCAAAAGTTTGTTTTCTTCTATTTCATTTCATTTAATTAAGTTTATTATTCTAGCCAATACCGAAAATGATTCAGGGTCGGCTAACCAGAAGGCAAAAACACGAAACCGAGACGAGAAATGAAGAAATTAATGAAGATATAATTAGTGAATTGCCAAATTCCATCCTTAATCTCATTCTTTCTCTAATCCCAACAAAATCAGTCATTACAACATCATTAGTATCCAAAAGATTCCAACAAATTTCAACTGAATATCTTACATATGCCAACAATTATGATTTTAGTGAAGATTTTTCCAAAAATCATACACAAGATGAATCAACAAAAACCCTAAACACAATCCTAACCCTAAACAAATCCCACAAAATTGACAAATTTAAACTTATTTTTAGCCCAAGAAATAAATTTCATAAATCAAATGTCGTAAATTGGATCGAATTCGCGGTTTTAAGGGATATCAAAGAATTTGATTTAGATTTTTGTAGGCACATTCATATACATTTCTTAACAAAATCTCATATTATTGACAAACATGAAATTTTCGAGTTACCGGGTTTTCTATTCGATTGCAAATCACTCGAAACTGTCAAATTACGACGTTGTATATTAACATTACCAGGAAATTATACTGGGTTTTCAGAGCTTACTACATTGTATCTCAAAGAAGTTCATATACTCGACGAAATGCTCGAAAATATCTTCCAAAACTGCAAAATTCTTGAAGAGGTGGTTTTAAAGGAATGTGGGTCTCTAAGTAGAATCAGAATACTGTCACCTGTGATCAACCTTAGAAAACTGACAGTTTACGAGTGTTACAACGCCTCGATTATCGACATTTCCGGTCCAAATATTCGGTCTTTGCTTATCAGTTGTGGTCATTTAGATTCATGTAAGCTAGAAAACATGCCATTGTTGGAGAATGTATTTATTGGTACAAGAGGTGATGAGTTTGGAGGAGTTATGTACATTTTCATGGAGGTTTTGTCAAGTTTTGCACATGTCAAGAGTTTGACATTGTACCTTGGACACCTTGTGGTAATTTCCTCTCAATTTTTTCTAAATTTTTCCGCTTCTTTCGACTCAGCTGATTCTTTACGTTTTTCTCTAAGGAAAGTCCGTAAAGAATCATCTGAGTAAAAGGGAGTACGTAGTTAGTAATGTTTCTTTGTACCTTGGACACCTTGTGGTAATTTCCTCTCGAATTTTTCTAAATTTTTCCGCTCCTTCAACTCAGCTGGTTCTTTACGTTTTTTTCAAAGGAAAGTCTGAATAAATGTAAAGAATCAGCTGAGTCAAAGGGAGTACGTATGTAGTTAGTAATGTTTCTTTGTACCTTTGAAACCCTATGGTACTTTCCTCCCGAAATTTTTAAAATTGTTCCGCTCCTTCTCTCTCAGCTGTTTCTTTACGTTTTTCTTCAAAATCAGCTGAGTCAAAGGCTGTACATAGTTAGTAATGTTTCTTTGTACCTTTGAAGCCCTTTGGTACTTTCCTCTCGAAATTTTTAAAATTGTTCCGCTCCTTTTGTCTCAGTTGTTTCTTTACGTTTTTCTTCAGAATGAGTTGAGTCAAAGGGAGTACGTAGTTAGTAATGTTTCTTTAAAACCCTATGGTACTTTCCTCCCGAAAATTTTAAAATTGTTTCGCTCCTTCTGTCTCAGTTGTTTCTTTACGTTCTTCTTCAAAATCAGCTGAGTCAAAGGGAGTACGTATTTAGTGATTTTGTGTTTGTTTTATCATTAAATTTGTCTAACATTGTTTAATGTGATTTTTCTTGGTGTAGCCAAGTTTGTTTAAAGATTTCAAGGTGAATTTTAGCAACTTGGAGGAACTAGTGCTTGTTAATTGTCCACTATTTGGACTGTTCAACACTGATGTTTATTGCTTCTTTAAGCATTGTTCTTGTCCTTCCTTGAAGAAGATTACAATCGAGGTACGATCCTCTTTCTTGATTTAATTGGTCTCTCTTGTGACGGACACAAGTTATGACGGACGAAATGACCATTTTACGATAAAAAATAACCATGATCTACAAATTCTTATTTATCAGATAATAGTTACTTTTTATCATAAAATGTGACGCGTTACAATGAGAATTTGTGTTCTCCATATAGTTTCGAAACGTTACCGAGGAATTTCTAGTATAATACTCCCTAGTATCAATTATGTCAACGATACACGGACTATAATTAAGCTAGTTATAGCCGGCTTAGCCGTCATATCGAGTAGGTATATACGGAGTATATCATTTATATATTGCTCATATCGGTTAAATAATGGAAAATGATAAATACAACTCTTAGGGCTATATTTAAGGTACAAAAATAAGAAAGAAATTCTTAAAACATGTATTTATTGCATTGATGTATATGTAATTTTATCATAAATTTCCAAGTTAATACCAAATATGGAAGAAATTAAATGTTTAAATACAACCCTAAGAGCAATAGCTAGCAATAATAGTTCTTAGCATTGGGGTTGTCACCAAGAACTTTATTTTAAAAGTTCTTCTATTGCATTTAAAAGTTGGTTCTTATTTTTAAGAACCAAGTTCTAAAATAAGAACCAAGTTCTAAAGTATTGAAAAATGTACAACCAATAAATATAACTTTGTAAAATGTGAGAAACCATTTTACATTATTTATTTATGGTTTTTTTCCATCTAAGAACTTCATATAAAGTTCTTCTATTGTAAACAAAAATTCTTAAAAATTAGGATTGGTGTATTGTGACATGACATGTGAAGAACTTTATATAAAGTTCTACTATTGCCATTGCTCTAAGGGCTGTATTTAACATTACCCCATAAATAATAGCTAAAAAAACCGTATATTGGTAAAATATCGTCTTAAAAATTAGGTAACATTAATATATCGGATGTGTCGTGAACTTATTTTTTGCTCAATTTAATCCATTGTAGCTATCAACCGTGTCGAAGGAAGATAACTTCGTATGCGAATTCAGAAAACCTAACGTCGAGCCCATCAAAACCGTCTTCAACAATCTCCGGGACGTGAAACTACTTAATTTTCGAGGGACAAGTACAGATATGGAACTTGCAATAGATTTCTTGACGAAATCTCCCAATTTGGAAACAATGTACCTTGTCACGCCCCGATTAAACTCGAATGTATCACGGTCGACATCGAACGGAGACGAGACTTTTGAAGGGATGCAAAGGGTGTTGTACCATATGCTTTTGGACCGTCCTGTGGCCTCACCAACCGTTGACGTTAGAATTGTAAATGATATTAATAATCAACATAATATTTTGTCTTCTATATTTAAATGGCATCATGTTTATGATGTATATTATAAATTATATAAATGAATGTATACGAATACTTCTATTAAATATAATGTATATATATTTATCAGGTGTTTACCAAGTGATCTGTACTTGGAACATAATAGTTTGTTGGTACTTGGTAGGTACTTGAACCTAACCACAAATAACATTATACGTGTGATATAATAACATCGTACAACCAACTTATATATAACTGCGATTATGTGTTATTTTTCTGAGTTATTTTAAAGCTTGTTTTTTATGTTTAGGTGGGTGTTGAGAAACTTTATGTCATAACTTGAATTCTGTTAGAAATAGAGAGATATGTATGTATTGCATAGAGAAGAAAGATATTATTATTAATATGATTGTGTTATTACTGTCAGAGGTACAAGGCTATATATAGACTACATGATAACAGCTACAAAATAATCTAACTATGGTAAATATACACTATTAACATTATAGACATAAATAGCATGATTTAGTCCGTTGGAGCCTTCTGATTGCCAGCCTTGATTGCTTGATTTTCGGGCTCCTATTACCCCCCCTCAAGTTGGTGCGTGTAAATTTACGACGCCCAACTTGGATAGTAAATCTTCGAACATTGAACGTCCAAGGGCTTTCGTCAAAATATCAGCTAGTTGTACCTTGGTAGGAACATAGTTTGGTTTGATGAGACCGTTTAAGATTTCATCTCGGATAAAATGGCAATCCACCTCAATATGTTTGGTGCGTTCGTGAAAAACGGGATTGCGAGCGATATGAAGGGCTGATTGGTTATCACATGATAACGCAATGGGTGGGCGATGAGCAATACCGAGAGATGTAAGGAGGCCTTTGAGCCATTTGAGCTCGCAAACGGTATATGCCATGGCTCGATACTCGGACTCGGCCGAGGATTTAGAGACCGTTGTTTGCTTCTTGGTCTTCCACGAGATGGGGGAGCCGCCGAGAAAGACGATATATGCCGAGAGGGACCTGCGACTAAGGGGGCAAGTGGCATAGTCGGAGTCACAGTAGGCATGGAGGAGAAGGTGGGTGTTTGATCGAAGGAGTAAACCTTGACCAGGATTGGATTTTAGGTAACGCACGACTTGGAGAGCCGCGTGCCAATGGTCCTGTTTTGGCGAGTGCATAAGCGAGCAAGGATATGAACCGAGTATGTTATCTCGGGTCGGGTGATAGTTAGGTAAACAAGTTTACCAACAAGGTGGCGATAAGGTTGAGGGTCGTGAATGGTGGGAGAGGCGGACTCGGGTAGGTTGTGGTTTGGTTCCATAGGAATGGATGCGGGTTTGGAGCCCAACAGTCCGGTTTCTTGAAGGATGTCTAAGGTGTATTTGCGTTGAGAGATGTAAATACCACTTGAATTACGCGCTATCTCCAAGCCCAAAAAATATTTTAGAGGACCGAGGTCTTTCATGTGAAAGCAATTACTTAGGTAGGTTTTGAACTTGTTGATCATGTGAGTGTTGTTCCCGCATATGACAATATCATCGACATATACCAAAACATGGATTTCATTATCGGGTTGGAGGATGGAAAAAAGGGAATGATCATAGGGACATTGAGTGAAGCCATAATGTTTGAGTGCGGAAGCGAGTTTAGCGTACCAACATCGTGGAGCTTGACGGAGCCCATAAAGAGATTTACGGAGGCGACATACCTTTCCGTTTGAATTAGAAAGAAATCCCGGTGGGGGTTTCATATAAACTTCCTCTTGCAGATCACCATGTAAGAAAGCATTGTGAACGTCCATTTGATGGACATCCCAGTTCTTGGCTGCGGCAATAGTTAAGAGAGTACGAACGGTAACCATCTTAATAGTAGGAGCAAAAGTCTCTTGAAAATCAACACCTTCAATTTGACGATTGCCCATAATGACAAGTCGAGCTTTATGTCGCTCAATTGAACCATCCGCATTATATTTAATTTTGTAAACCCATTTAGAACCGATGGCCTTTTTGTGAGACGGAAGAGTTTCAAGAGTCCAAGTATGATTGCGCTCGAGAGCATCGATTTCATTTTGCATAGCATCGCGCCATTTTGGATCCTGCATTGCTTCTTTGAAAGAACATGGCTCGTGATTGTCAGTCACGGCCGCTAAGAAAACTTTATGGTTAGTAGAAAATTTATCATTTTGAAGAAATTTGGAGAGAGGGTATCGAGTACCTGATGAAGATGATGATGTGGCGGAAGCGAGATGAGTGGAGGGGCCGATAGGTGGGCGAACATAACCAGCGAGCCGGGTATTGGGTATCTTAGCACGATGGCCTTTGCCCATAGTTTCAGTGGTGGTCGATGAAGTGGAGATAGGGGTGGCGTCTGTGGTGGAGGGGGTGGTAGTGGGATTGTTGGGGGTAGTGGACGTGGATGGTGTTGGCTCGTGAGAAGATGATGGAGTGGAAACAATGATGTGGTCGATGGGGGTCAGATTATCATCAAGGGATGAGGTCGAAGATGGGGTTGTGTCGTGAAGGTTTAGAGAATAATAAGGAAACTCGTGTTCAAGAAAAATGACATCGCGAGAGGAAAAATATGTACCCGTGTCAAGGTCGTAGACAAGCCATCCCTTTTTACCAAACGGGTATCCCAAGAAAACGCATTTTCGGCCTCTGGGGGCAAATTTATCATGAGACCGATTGATGTTTTTCGCATAACATAAACAACCAAAAGTACGAATGTGACTCATAGGTGGTGGTTTATTAAGAAGCATTTCGTAAGGAGTCTTACCATTATGAATCATAGATGGGGTTCGGTTAAGGAGATAGACGGCCCCTAAAATGGACTCCCCCCAAAAACGAATAGGTAGACTAGCTTGAAAAAGAAGGGCGCGAGCGACGTTTAAAATATGACGATGTTTACGTTCTACGCGCCCGTTTTGTTGTGGGGTGTCGATATTTGAAGTTTGAAAAATGATACCATTTTCTCGAAAAAAAATTTCAAGACTATGAAATTCGCCCCCATTATCACTACGAAGGATTTTAATACGTTTTTGAAATTGTCGATCAATCATGGCAAAGAAATTTAAAAGAGTTTGACGAGTATCACTTTTACGACGTAAAAGATAAACCCACGTAGAGCGAGAGAAATCGTCAACGATAGTAAGAAAATATTTCGACCCACATGACCCATTTTCTGAATACGGGCCCCATAAATCACAGTGTATGACATCAAAAATATCATCCGCATTATTAGAACTTAAAGGGAAAGGGGCACGAGTTTGTTTCGCACGAATACAAATGTCACAGTGTTTACTGTGAAAAGTAGAATGAGAAAATTTTGTTTTATCAATAAATGGTAAAAAACGGGAAAGATTGGAGGACGGATGCCCCAAACGACGATGCCAAAGTTCGACGGTGTCAAGATTGCCAATGGTATATGCGTGTACCTTGTCATTCCGGACACCTTTCAGGAAATAAAGCCCCTCACTTTGCTCACCCGCACCAATCACCATCTTCGAGGTACGGTCCTGTATTAAACAAAGTTGTTGGGAAAACTGTATAGTAAGCGAAGTGTCTAAGAGTAACTTGGAAACAGAAATTAAATTACATTGTAAATTTTCGGCATAAATAACATCCCGTAAAATAAGACGAGGGGATAAATGTATGTCACCGCTTTGATTGGCAACGGCCTTGTCACCGTTGGGCAATCCCACGGACAAAGGCGAAATGTAGTGTAAATTAGTAAAATGAGAAAGACATCCCGACATATGGTGCGAAGCACCAGTGTCGATTATCCAAGAAAAAGTAGAAAAATTACCGCTGAGACGATCAGTATTTTCAGTCTTACGATTCTTCCACATTTGAGTTATCTCATCAAGCTCCCGGGCATCAAGAGTATTAAAATCAATCCTGTCCAAATTGTTAAGAGAAGAACGAGAAGTAGAAGCGCTATTACCATTAGAGGAGCCTGCGGCCATATGAGCGCGCGGACCAGAACCAGTATTTGGCTTATTGTGCTCTTGCTTATTGCGACGAGGGTCTGGTACGAACACTGCTTGACTAAGATCCGTGGCATTCAAATCGATATAAACACGATCACGAAAACGATCACCCCAATATTCGGGCCAATTACCCGTAACACGAAAACAAGTTCGCAAAAAATGACCGTGCTTTTTGCACACGATACAATATGGACGATTATTAGAATTATTAGTGGAATTATTATACTGAGAATTATAATGAGTATTAGCATGATGAGCAGTAGACTCCCGACCCCCTCCCTGGCTAGAATTATTATTATTATTATTACGCACTCTGGCCGCGAAAGCCATAGGGTCAGGGCGATTTTCATTGGTGTCAGTGAGGCTTTTAGACAATAATCTAACTCCCTCTTCTTGCAATAAACGATTGTAAACAATATCAAGATGAGGAAGAGGAGTAATACCAATGATTTGAGAGCGAGCATTATCAAAACGATCGTCTAATCCCATCAAAAAATCACGTACCCGATCTTTGTCTCGACGAGTTTCGAAAATAGACACCCAGTCACAGGGACACGATTTGCAGGAACACGGAGGAATTGGGTCGTGCTCCATCAATTCGTCCCAAAGGCTGGTAAGACGACCGTAGTACGCCATCAAGGATTCCGTTGGACCCTGTCGACATGTGCTAATCTCTGATTTCAGCCTATAGATGCGTGCCTCATTGGCTTGCTTGAAGCGAAGACGGATTGTATCCCAAACCAATTTGGCTTCGGGACGACATGAAATAGATTTAGCAATGGCAGGTTCGATGGTAGCATATATCCAAGCCGTAACAAGAGCGTTGGTGGAACGCCAAAGTTTAAAATCAGATGCCGTCTCCGAGGGTTTGACAATAGTGCCGTCTATATAGCCCAATTTATCTTTAGCGAGGAGAGCGAGATGGAATGCACGAGACCACTCGTCATAATTATTACCATTGAACGAAACATATGAGATCTTGGTACCCGGATTTTCAGAATGAATAACCGAGACCACAGAGGAATTATGGGATGAGTTTGATGAGGAGTTTGTCATGATGATATTAAATTAAAAAAATGGAGAAGAGAAGAGGATGAAGAGATCAGAAGAGAAATATCACGTCTGATACCATGTTAGAAATAGAGAGATATGTATGTATTGCATAGAGAAGAAAGATATTATTATTAATATGATTGTGTTATTACTGTCAGAGGTACAAGGCTATATATAGACTACATGATAACAGCTACAAAATAATCTAACTATGGTAAATATACACTATTAACAATATAGACATAAATAGCATGATTTAGTCCGTTGGAGCCTTCTGATTGCCAGCCTTGATTGCTTGATTTTCGGGCTCCTATTAAATTCTTTAATTTAAAACAAAACTCAAAAACTTTATTATAAAACTCAGATTCTACCCACTACAACTGGTTGTATAGTCTATTAACTAAACATAACGGTTTGCTGGTCGTATCCAGAATAAGATATTTGTGAAACTATGTTATTTAACTATTTAATTGGATTTGTAAATGTCAAGTAGCTTAATGACGTGAGTTCAAATTCTGTCAGCGTTTTAAATCGTTTTGCGATACCAAAAAGAAACTATTCAATTGGATTTAATAAGGGTTCAGGGTCGTAAGCCGTTGATTAGCAAGTTCAAAAGGTTTTAAAAATCGGTGCTTAAATTTTTCAAAATAAGTAATAACGGAACTTTGAGGTAGTAAGAATGAAGCACTTCAAATTTGATTTTTTTATTATTTGGGGCCTTAATAATTTACCCGACGGCCTTGGATGGTTAAGAGGGTGACAAAATTCTCAAAACTATGAGTAAAATTTACTCCATCGTAATCGAGTAATATATTCCTAAGGAAACATAATGGAGTTTTTCAATTTCTTTATCACTAGTGTCAGTCAGTGTCGTTCTTTTGTTTGGTCTGGTTGTATGTATGGCGGTGGTCCTGGGAGGTGTCGCTTGGTGAATCGGGTGTCTTTTTTCGGTCTTGCATGTCTCCTTGTGTGAATGGTCTTTCTCTTTGTTTGTTGTCCTTTCCATCTTGGACTTGATTGGTTTTTTGGGTTTGATGGTCTGTTTGGGTCGGGTTTGGCTTTGACTATTGGTCCTCTTTTCTGTTCGTTTGGTCTTTGGGTGCATCTTATGAAGCTTTTGTTTTCTTTTGTTATTGTTGGTTGGGAAGACGGCTCTGTTTGTCTTGTTTTTAAATTGGTATTCTGTGATTAATCTGTTCGAAAATGGTGTGCCTGGTTGTGTTGATATGGGGTGGTCCGTGGATTTTGGTTTGTCGGTTATGGTGGTTCTTCAAAATTAAATGTCTAATTGCCTTTATTCTCATTTCCTCCAAATAATTTAGATATATGTGGTAATAATGACTTCGACGAACTTGGGAAACATGTTCTTTAATTTGTCTGAGGTCTCCTTAAGTATGAAGGTGGTTGTTCGTTGGGCTAATGGGTTTTCTTTTTTCCATCTCATCTATTGGCGGAGTTTCTGTGGTTGTTGGCCTGGGTTGTTTGAAGGACCTATTTACCTCGATGTAGGAGAATTTTCTCCATCAGAGGCAGGACTTCGTGGCCCGTTATCTTTTTTGTCTTTCTACGCTCTTGTAGCGTAAATGCATCTTGGTCTTGCTTCTTTGCACCTCAACTGTCTCAATGGCCAGTAGAAGTTGTTTGCCTTACTGTTGACTTTGATGCGGAAGCTTATCATCCTCTCTGTCTGTTACCATCAAGCCTTCGATGTTATAGTTTATCTCTCTTTGTTGTACTTATAATTTTAAATAAGTTTTATGTAATCTCTATGCTACTAAGTCGAATAGCTTACTTTGTAACGTCTGTGACATTGTAAGTTATTTTTCTCCTACTGTCAAAAAATAAAATATTTAGATATAGTTAGATCGATCTTTTACCAATTGATGAAAATATTTAGAGATTGAGTTTCTTATTGAAAAACTTTTTTCATGAGTAGCACCTTTATCTGTTTTATATTAATTCTATATATAAGTAATAAAATAAGGATAATGATAGATACAACCCTTAAGATTGGAAATAAGAATTAAATAAATGCAGTTCATGAAGTGGAATTAAAGTAAGAATGCATGACAAATTTACGCATATATTGATGTCATGACCTACCATCGAAAGATGAATTAAAGTTAAGTGTTGTTGATTGAATGGTTAATGTTTTTTTTTTTTTTTTTTTTTTTTTTTTTTTGGTGCTCGATTGAATGGTTAATGTAAGGTTGATGTTCCCTTAGCGAGAGCAATTGAATTGGTTTTTTTTTTTTTTTTTTTTTTTGACAACAAGGATGAATAGCTTACATTATTTTAAATGTTACAAAGTAAACTATTCGACTAGGTAACACCAGAGACCTACCCACCAAATCTAGTGTTACCAAGCCAAAACTAAAGATAACATAAACATGAAAGACGATAACAAAAGCTAGAAGAGCAACAAGGACATGATGGTGAACGCAAGCGAGAGAGCCACGGTCCGTAGGACGAGCTTCATAAACACGGAAGACCTCCAAAATTTGCCGATACAGACGAGCCGCAGAGTGACAATAGCAAGATGTACTTACGATCTTGCGAAAAGATCGTAGAAAGACAAAGTGGTAAGCAAGACGACTAAGTCCGCCACCGATGGAGATAAAACTCCTACACCTTAGAGATTGAACCCTTTGATCGTAGGACCAACAGACCAAGAAATCCGAAATGCAATGTCCAACACGACCACGAACCCAAGGGGACAGGACACCCATGCTCAAAGTCGGGTGCGAAGACACCATAACCCTAGTTGGAAAGGGAGACATGGCACTACAAGCCACCCCAAAGATTATGGGACAAGACACCCATAACCCACAGGATGCAATTATTATTAACAAAAGCATAGAATAAAACAAATTTGCATGAGAAAAAGACAGGACCACCGAAGCCATCCAATCCAACGCCACAACCAACCCACCATAGACCAACCCGAAGGACCTCAAAACGACTCCAACACCAACACCGACCCACACCGGTTAAGACCACTGCGTAACATCACAACATCCAGGGCAGGCAAAGGAGAAACCCGCCAACACCAAAAAGACCCAAACGCCAAACGATGACCACAAGAACCCAAACGAAAACCCAACAACAGCACCACAAAAGGCTTACATGCAACCCCACAAAAGGACAGAGGCCTAGACAAAGACCTAAACCACGCAAAAGGAATCAGATACACTCCAACGAAACCCGTTTCACCAACCGGCACCTCCCAGGACCACCGTCAAACAACCAACTGGACCCAAAAAAAACACAGACGCACACGAGAGGTGAAGGAAAAGGGACCGAAAGGTGGGGGAAATGGGGGGATCACCAAAACAGACCCAAAACACGCCCTCAAGGAGCCACAGACGGATGAGCTATACTCATCGACTCACATACAAAAGCAGACAAAGAGAACCAGCCAAGAGGTGGGGGGAGTGGGGGGATCACCTCTAGGATGGAACCAAAAGCGACGGTGACAGGACAAGGTGACGGAAGGGCGGGGACGACAGAGAACCAAGACCCAACCCGAAGGGGAAAAACACAACCCAGAGACCGACAACAACCTAACAACTAGAGCAGCCACCAAACCGGAGCCACCATACCAGGGGCGGGGGAAACCCCAGGGGCCGTGGCACACACCACACGACCGCAAGCAAGACCGAAAGGAGCCAGGAAAAAGGAGATCGTTGGGAAAGAGGCGAATCACCGGCGACCACCACAAACACCACCCACAAACACCCAAGAACTACCCCGGATCAAGAAACAAACCCATGAAAAGCCGAGAAAACCGAAAAACACCGGGTGTCGGATCAGTGAAAGGAAGATAAAGCCGAAGAGAAGAACGGTCGCCGGAGATGGGCCAAAAGAAGGCCCCATCTCCGGCGAAAGGGTGGCGGCAGGTTGGAGGCTAGGGCGTGGATGGAGGCGGCGGCGGCTCAAGGAAAATTAGGTTTTTGGTTTTGGGGGTTTTTGAGAGAAAAAAGAAACCTGATTTTTAGAGAGAGAGTTGGCTTTTGATCTATCTATTGGTTAATGTAAGGTTAATGACAACTTTCTTATTTATGTTCGATTTAAGCTTCTATTTATTTTCTCTTTTGGAATCTTAAATACATTTTTTTTCCTTAGAGTTGTATATGTATCATTTTTTCCATTTAACAATACTATATTTTCGTTTGACTTCAAGAATTTTAACTGTCGAGATGTTACACGATTCTTTCCATTACCTCCAACAAAACTTGTTTTTTTTTGTTTTTTTTTTGTTTTTTACATATATAGAACAAACTAATAATTCTAAAATAGATAAAACATTGAGACAAGGTTAGTAGAATTGAGAGGACACTTATCACAAACAATAATCATACATTAATTTAAAAATCAACTCAAAAGATACAATTAAAAGGAGCAACAAGTTATGCCCTTTCAACTTATTCCTAGTGATTACAAAATCACCTCCACACCAAATCACACCTAAAACAAAAAATAAATAAACAAAAAATAAAATACAAGTAATAAAGATATACGTCGGTCCAAATTAAGTACTCCCTCCGTCTTATTAATTTGTTTACCTTTAATTAAAATATCCCTCACCAGGAATAAAAAAAGGTAAACAAATGATTGGACGAGGACGGGAGGAGTACAATACAATCAATTTTAATCAAAATTTAGCATTAATTGACAAATGCACAATGTTTCCTAATCTCACCACTAGACCCAGTGTGCACACCAATTTGAGTCATCTTAACCATGGCCTTTCCAAACTCCTCAAAGAAAACCTCTAGTGGACTAGAGACAAGTTCCAAGATAATCGACTTAGCCGTGACTCCGGTGGTCAATGCTGCATCGGATTGGAATAGACCACGACGTTTCAAGACGAGTTTGTAGTAGTCGAGATCAAATGTCCTAAAGCTACCAGGGTCCATTTCGACTATGGTAGTGTTGTCTTTCGGGTTAGGGCATTTTCGGGCCTTAAGGTTGGCTGCGTACTCGCTGTCTAATTTTGGGTCTTCACCGAATCCTCTTCCCGTGAAATTGTATAGACGTTCTGTGAATGATGGGCAGTGTGATATCCCTATTGTGTGCGCACCTGGTAGAGTGGTAGGCAAACCAATTGTAACATGTTAAACATTAGGGCAGAGTACGGAACGGGTATTTGATCCAAAGTGCTAGTTCGGATCGGATATCCATATTAGAAATCCTGAAGTTAGATATCCAATATCCAAACCAAATGTCTCGGATATCCAATGTTCGGGTATCCAAAATAATCGGATCGGATGCGGATATCCATCGGATATCCATACTTTTGAATTTACTTTAAAATTAAGTTTGAAACACGATTATATTCATAGTTTTACATGATATTTTCTTTCGTATTCTTATTCCAATGTTCTCGCTATAAAATTTAAATATCACCTAGATATTTCTCTAATATTTTAAACATTAATTAAGTTGTTGTATCAAATAAAATTTTATTTTCTCGAAAATATACTACAAAACTATAGTTTCGGATCAGATCGGATATCCAAATGTTTTAATTCTAATATCCATATCCAAACCAAAACCAAAGATTTCGGATCAGATATCTAAACCAAACTTAACTTTCGGATCGGATATCCAAAAATTCGGATCGGATTCGGATTGGATATCGGATCAGTTTGGATAATCGGATTTTTTGCTCAACCCTATTAAACATGACATACCCTATCAAAATCAGTAAATTGTCACGTCTGAATTTGTATTTTAAATCTAAATTCAGACGTGACAATTGAATCTGGATTTTTTAAGTGAAATTGAATCTGGATCCCAATAAGGTGGAGATCAAGATCAAATTCCATTTAACTTTTAGCTGATTAAAACCCGGTCCAGATCCATTGACATCGAATTTTTTCATTCCAACTAATAACAACAATAAAGTCTATCAAAGTGTGACCAAGTCTTACCAGAAAGCACGACCAAGTCTTTCAAATCAAGTCCTTGTCTACCAAAAAAGGTTAGAAGTGAGCTCAAATTGCTAGTAGGTGGTGGGATATTTTTGAGTGCTTCTTTAGCGCTTGAGACCTTTCCGTCCCGTCGGCCTGTCGCCACCGGCCAATACGGTCCTCCCTGTGATACCGAACCATTAATAAATTGTTCGACAATTACTCTTATACAAGTACATAAAATTTTAATAACATTGTGCATTTGCCAAAAGTCGAAATTTAACCAAGTGGTGTTAGTTCAGTGGTAGCCGGGTTAAACCTTGAAGTTTGCAAAAATGCAGGAGTTGAGAGTTCCCGGGTTCGACTACCAGCTGGGGCGATGATCACTTGGCCACTGCAGCCTCCGAAGGGGGTGGCTTACATGGTCCATGTGGTGGTGCGGGAATGCATGGGCCCGGGGGGATTCAACCCCCTCGTCATCAAAAAAAAAAAAAGTCGAAATTCTTAGCTAGCTTACCCTATTATAATACCGTTTTTTTTGTAGAGGGTCCAAAAGGGCGATTTGAACTCAAGTCATGAGTACCACATCTCACGACTTTACCAACTAAACTAGTTGACATCTGCTTTATAATAACGTCTTAATGTAGTTTATTAAAAGAAGATGGAGAGCTTACAATGGTAACAACAGCATCTCTAGCAGCCAAATTTAGAATATCAGCACAAGAAACAACACCAGGGCACTCGGCCTCAACGAGACTCTTAATACTATCAATGAATCCAAACCCGCGAAGTGTTTGGTTTGGGGTCGCGGTCTTCTCAGTTTTGTTTCCCGATGCTTGAGTTACGTTTAGTAACACCGATGCATCACATCCCTACGTTCACCCGGAACAAAATGAATTAGTAACTCGTAAACATTATACTAACAAATGTAAATTCTTAAATACGAAACATTAACAAAAATGTGTTAGGGTTTACATTACGTATATAGGCCCTGTTTGACAAACAGCAGAAACAGATTTATATTAGCTAGCACATAATATTAGCATAATACGGTTGGCAGATTTTAGCAGCAAGTTTGACCATCGAATTAAATTAGCAGAATTAAGAAAACGTGTTTGATACGTAATTAGCAGATTATAGGACAAATCTACCATTTTCATGTATAAAATGAATTAGCAGCATATTCATAAACATTAGATTCCGGCCAATATGCTATCTAAATATGTCATTAACCAAACACTTAAAATTAGTAGATTGATTGGTGAATCTACTATATTTACGCCGGAATCTACTCATTTCACCTAATATGTTGTTTACCAAACAACTCCATAATGTTACATAAATATACGAAGTATAAGTTAACGAAAAAAAATCGGAATAATAACATACCCGAACAAAGCAGTCATGGAATACCATTCTAAGTAACGGAGCAGCCAAAGTTGGAGCATTTGATATGTGTTGATGAGCAAATTTTTGCACAATTTCTTCGGCTTTCGGGCAACTTTGTGCATAATAACCCATTTCTAATTGAGCATCAACAATGCTTAAAAACCCTATTATTCCTATTATGATCATACTAAAACAAGCCATTTTCATGTTTTTTTTTTGTATAACTTGAGACAAATTGTAGCAAATTATAATAGAACTACTTAAGTAAGTGTGTGATAAATTGAGGAGATAACAAGTCAATATATATAGTGAATAGACATCTAAGTTATAAGGAATATAATAATAGTATGCAAATTCTCTTTCCGGACGGCTGAACTCGTCTGAAATTAAGATAGATAAAATGTGATCATTTTACGATAAATAGAATTGTAATCAGTTTATGATTAGAAAGTGACAATTTTAATTACAACTTTTTAATAAATGGTCTCCTTTTATTATAAAATGATGACATTTTTCCGTCTTAAGTTAAGACCGGAGATTAATTAATAATAATATGAGGAATATAAAGTTATATTGATGTTCAATTATGCTAACAAACATGTGATGTCTTGTAGCATTTTATGCATAGTTTTCTCGAGGTTAACAACTATGGTTATTAGTTAGTTGTTGGTTAAAGGCTGCCCATTTGGTGAAAGTTACGTTTTATTGTCATTTTCTTCGTTAATTTTTTCCCATGCATGTACGTCCTTGCGCTATGGACACTTTTGTCCACCGTTATTGATCTGTCTTGCATGTAAAAAAAAAGTTAAGTCTTTCTTTAATTGGAAATGATTTACAATAAATTCATCAAACGTCTCGAAACGATAATGTTATAAGTTTGATAATATCAGGTTTGGGTAGGATATGAATCACGAGTTATATGTTTATTTTAAATTCAAGCGGTAATATATGGATTCAGTATATGAATTTTTGAAATCTAAATTTAATTATAACAATAAATTCAACGGCGGTCAAAAAAATAACTTGTCGATAGTATATGTCATGTTCTTTCGGGCTAAAATTAGCTGAACTGTACTGAATTTAACTGAATTATAGAAATAAGCTGAGAGAGTTGAGTTATGTAATAATGAGTACAATTAAACTAACCGATGAATGAAGTTGAACTGAATTGAAGTGAACTCAATTAAACTACAAATAAGTTAAGCTAAACTATATGAACTGACATTAAACTGAAGAGAACGGGCCGACGCGTGATTATCTCCTACATTGTAGAAGAAGAAAAGTAATAGAGGAGGGGGCTAAAAGGGACAAGAACAAGGTAGTAACAAAAGTGATTGCTTTACCTGCTCTAGGAATTATGCATGTACAATCTAGTGATTGTTTTCTGCAATTATTGTTGCATAATTATTCCTACCCTACAATAAACTAAGCAATCATGATTAAGATGTTATTAATAATCTGTAGACTAATTAATCCAGCAAGTCACTTACGTACGTACATGTGTTAATAGTGCCACCATATGCATATCGTAGACTTCCTAGTTATTTCATTAACGATATTTTGTAAACGGGGTGTGACAAATTATTCGATTAAAATTGTTCGTCTGTCACGTTATTTTCACTAATAAATATCGATGTTTTGGTAAATTTTACCGAGTAGATGATATTAAACGAGTTAAAGCGGTCTTATTCGATAATCGTGTATTTAGGTTATGTTTGGTTAATTATGTAAGTGATAGTGATTGCAATACGAATAATAAAGAACATAAATAACTGACACAAGAGATTTGGTGACGCGGAAAACCCTATGAGGGAAACAACCGCGGGGGGAGACGGAGTCTCACCAATATTATAACTTTAGGTCACGCGCGAGTACAAGAAGAGTTAGGCGGCAATATTGCTAGTGTATGTTCGCTTAGATTAGGGTTGTAGCTTGAGTTGTGAATGAATCTTCCTTTACTTCCCATCGTCTTATATAGGAATAAACCCTAGTAGAGTTTAATTGGCTTGCTCTTCAAGATAGTATATGCCGCTATTTAATTAATTGGCCTGACTCAGCTCCCCGTTCGCCTGCTACCCGTGACCCGTCAACTCCTTGACTTGGTCCCAGTTGACTCTTATTTGATAGTATGGCCCACGTATGTAGAAATTGGGCCCAAACAATCGACGAGTATCTTAATATACTAACCGGTAAATTAATAACAACTACGGAGTACATACTAATGAGTAGTTTATTTCCAAGCTTCTTGCTTGCAAATTACTCTATATATCCATAAATTATCGTGATAGAAATCGTACTAAAGAAAAGTTTGAATGGAAAGTGAAAGAAAAGTTGATAGAGGCTAAGTATGTACTTGAAGTGGGAGCCTCTTATTAGAGAAAGTTAACGGGTCATGCATGTCGGAAGGAATTAAATATCTTCGTGCATATAATTATTGCATGTCGATAGAAATATATATCATGCAAAAAAAACTTTGATCATCAATAACTTTTTCATTTTCTATGATATACCCCTCCTTTTATGCAAAAAAAACTTTGACCGTCAATAACTCTTGGCTACAAGTTCAGAATACGATAAACTTTTTTTCCAAATTGAACGACTTTAAGAGTTCTTCCGTTTGAAAAAAAATTCACCGACGTCTCAACTCGTACTCGGGAATTATGGTCGGTCAAAGTTTATTCGTTAAAAAATATTTGACCAACCATAACTACCGGCTAATAGTTCAAAAAGCGGTGAATTTTTTTTTCAAATTGAAGGCCTTGACGAGATAATTGGTTGGAAAAAAAATTACCGTTTTCTAAACTCGTAATAGAGAATTATTGTCGGTCAAAGTTTTTTTGCGAAAAACGAGGGGTACACCATAGAAAACAAAAAAAGTTCAGGGGTACACGAGAGAATATCCCTAATATTTACATTGAATTTTTTTTTTAATTTTTTTCTTTGGATGCTAACATTTCGTAATTAATTGTCCATAATACCACAAAAACATATACAGGAATACAGAGGATCACATTTCATGGCTAGTTAACAACCAAATACAATTCCTAGGTTTACGATAATAACTCGTTTTAGGCCCGTGCAAAAATATGCACGGGTATATTTCATGTAATAATAAAATAACACGATATGATGTTTATAATAATAATAATATAATATTTTATAATTATGCCCGTGCGGATAGAATTTTACGGGATTTAATATTTAAAAACTTGAATAAATAAGGTACTAAAAAATTTATCATTTGAAAAATTTAAATAGTTTTAAAACTCTTGCATTTACATATATAAGAACTTTATTCAAACTAAAATCATAAATATTAGAAGAATTAATGAAATGAAGAAAATAATGTACATATATACCGTAAACACAGAAAATGCAAAGAAGGGGAGGAATGTCAATGGCAGTGGGCTCCGGAGCCACAAATGCGATTTTGGTGAATATATTTTAACATGGACGAACATGAAAATAAACGACAATATTAGACCTGTTAAAATATGACCCGATTTTTTTAGGGTCAAACACCCGTAAATCTTGACCCGCGACCCAAAATGACCCTGAATCCGAAATGACATGTTATTCTAAGGTCGAAAATCGACCCAACCCGTTCGACCCGATGGGTCAAAAATAAATGAAGAATATTATTAAAAAATTAATATTTTTATTTTATATTCCAAATAATTAATATAAAATATAGTATATTATTTTTATATTTTTAATTAAAAAATTTATTTAAACGCCAATTTTATATCATTAAATAATAAAATAATTATTAAAATAATGAATATAATATTATTAATATTAAATATAATTTAATTTTAAAAATTGTTTTTCGGCTGGAAAATGGTAAAATAAAAGACGTCATAAACTTTTATCTAATCCGTATTCTGACCCTAATCCGACTCAAGACACGTAGAACCCGACCTGTAAGGTCCGACTCGAGACCCGATCCGTTTGACAGGTCTACACGACATTATTGTCCACTACGGTAAAATAAAAAATGCAGAAGATATAAAGCACAAGCAAACCAAATAAGCCAAAATTAAAATATGGACCAACAATATTACTTATCTAGGAGATTCCTAACCTATAAGCTCACACTTAGGTCGTCTCACTCCTTCATGACTCCATCTCACCTCATCTCCCCATCTTGTTCTTTTTTCCCCCTAAATTTCTACATCCTTTTTTTGGTTTTTGCAATAAAAACTCTCTCCACATTCTCAGATCATTTAATCTTTCATCCCTCATATTACTCAACTTAAACAACCTTTTTCATCTCTTCTCATTTAATGCATAAAAAAGATTTTCGATAGACCAAATTAACAATTCTATTTAAAACTATAGGATCAGAAGTGAAGTTTGAAGTTAATTATTAAAGAAAACAATTAGAAGAAATTCTTGTATGCATGCTCCAAAACTTATATTGAATTTTTTTATATTCACTTGCATGTATTTTAAAGTGTATATATTTTTTTCAATTTTTATAAACTTTATATCGGTAATTTAAAATTTATTTATTTTTATTGTCGTTCTATATTTTGAAGTGGTTGTAAATATTTTTTTTGGGTATTTTGTAAATTTGTTTCCATTGTACTGTATCTACCTCTAATATAGTATAAAGATGCATTTTCATAAATTGTAGATTTACCTAAATCTTAATACTTCATACAATATCTATATTTGAAATAATTTGACAATTTTTGGGTTTGTAGTGCATTTCATAGATTTAATCTCATTATTATTTTTAATTTTTTATTTATTTTTATAATAAATAATTGAAATTCTAATATTTTTAATTTCTTTTTTTTGTAGCTAATCAATTAGATCTGATGATAATTGTCTTATTTTAAAAAAAAAACATAAAATTATGAAATTGAATTTGTTCACAATAGTAATTGAAGCCCAAAAATTTCATATTCTGTTTTTTTGTACTAAATCTCATCGATTTATGATTTTTTAAATTTTTAAATATTTTAGTTATGTTCATTTAGTAATTTTACAGATCTATTTAATTTTTTTTATCTTGTTGTTTAGCACATAAAAATATGCCAGATTTCCCTTTTTTATGCATGTACTATGTTTTAGTTTATGATTTGATGTAAATTAAAATATTTTAATATATGCATAGTGAAATTCTGAAAAAGGGAATGAGAGAAATTAAATAACTGAAAGTGAATGTGGTGGATTGATTTGAGGAGAGAGACTAATTAATTGTTATATAAATCATGGCGGGGTCCACATGCAAAATATATCCATAAATTCAGCAACCAATTAGAAGTCACGAAAAAACCTAGCTTTTGTACTAGGTAGATTGTAAACTTAACATACAAAGATTAAACGAGTAAATTAAATCGTAATTTAAAATATTTTCGCACATCCTCTCCACAATTATAACCAACACATAAATTATGATGACTTCACACGCAAAAATTGTCTAACATAAAACTAGCAAATCTTAAAATACAAAAAGGAAAAGGAGATGACATCACCGGAGATATATTTGTAATTTATACGCGAGTTTCAATTCCCTCTCATCTTTTTGAAATTTCAAATTAAATTTTCTAATAAGGGTATGTTTGGTATACTAGAATTAGTTGCCCAGAACAAATTAAAATCGTAAACTATAAAAAAATCCCTTCACCATTAGTTCGTCATTAACTAGTTGAGATCTCGTGCTAAAGCTCGACATTTGTGAGGGTTAAATTAATTGAGCTTGTAAAAATTAAAAAAATTTACATAAATTTTTAATTTTGTAGTTATAATAGTATGTTGTAATGTACTGATTATAATGTTAGTAAAATTATATTAAAAAAAAGGTTTACTATTCAAAGGACTTTTAGATTAAGTTATTTTTGTGTTAACCTATTTTTGTTATTAAAAATAATGATAGCTGACTATGATGGAATAACATAATCTAATATAGGGTCAGTACTCTGTTATTATAAAGCGCATATCAATCAATCAATCAATCAATCAATCAATACTATACATTAATTCCAGAAACCAATGGACTTCAATGTAATTAAATAAATTTATACAAATTAATTATACTATATAGTTTTAAATCAATAGCACTGTGCGATGGACCTAAACAAGAGACTTAAATGTAAATATTATATAGTTTTGGTTGAAGTATAAATTTAGAGAATACGGAATATGGTAATTTTCCTTAACTTAAACATGCCCCACTTATGTTATTAATTAGTATAAATATGTTAATTATTTTAACATAAACAAATATAATATAAGTATATTATATTTTGGAAACTATTAAAAAGTAAATAAATCAAGCTAGATTTCCAAAAAATATAATATTCCATAATTATTTCGACTTAATTAATTTAATGCATATATGTAATATATGTATTTCGAGTAGTGAGAGTAATAAAAGTAACCTTAATTGGATATAGTAATCACTCATTGGATACTTAAAGAGTAAAAGTAATTCTGTTAGTAGTGAGAAGAATTGTAGTAACATTGGATATAGTAATATGATAGTAATCACTCATTTGAATAGTCAAAGTAACAATATTAGCAGCGAGCGGGAGTAGTGAAAATAACAGAAATAACAACGAGTAGTGAAATTATCAATATTAATGTAGAAGTAGTGAAAGTAACAATAATTAGGATACAATAATTACGGCGGGAGTAGTGAAAGTAAAAGTAATAATAATGAATGTAATAAAAGTTAACAATTCTAAGAACAACAGGAAGTATATATGAAAAATTAGCTAAGCAATCGATTTAAGTAAAATATTAATAGCGGGAGCAGTGAATTTTTCTCATAATTTATTTCACTGTAATTTTAAGATATATTCCGTATATTAAAAAAATATATATATTAATGATATTTATGAGTTATGCAACTTGAAAATAGTTTTAGTTAATTGAATTAAAAATATATTTTAATGCTAAATACAGGTAGCCCGGGCGAAGCCGAGCACCCACACTAGTTGACCTTATAACGAAAACATATATAAACAGTATACGACACATCTAGAAGGACGATTTACAAACAATTAAAAATACTATTTACCCCTATATTTTTTTTCCTTTTATTTTTATTCGGAAAAATTAGAATTATTGATTCTTCCTCTTTATTCTTTAGGGTTATTCTACGCGGTAACCCTGTGTTTTTTTGAATTCTAGCTGGTAACCCTTCATTTTTCAACCACCCACATGGTAACCCTGAACTTATCAAAAAAAGTTCTCCATGACCCCCAACTTTTATTCCGTTAAAAAACTCCGTTAGTTTGCATGTTTATTGGGACTTGGGCTTGTTTTTTAGAATTCAAATGCTTAAATGGTAACTAACTATGGTCTTCTCAACTCAATTAAATAAATATACCCCAAATTTTTCTAACAAATAATTATATTCTAGGTGTGGTAAGACTTAAGAGTATAATTCATAATCTTTTTATTATCATTATTATTATTATCATCATTTTTATTGTTTAACAAAGAATATTAAAGTAGTAAAAATACCGATCCACATCTTACCTTTGTTTTTTTTTTATAAAAATAAAAATAATATAATATCAATTATAATCTAATACAGTATAATTTATAATAAAAACAAAAGTAATCTGTGTTTCAATATATTTACTACTTTAATATTCTTTGTTAAGCAATAAAAATGATGATAATAATAAGAATGATAATAAAAATGTTATGAATTATACTCTCAACACACCTATAATATAATTATTTGTTAGCAAAATTCATGGTTTATTTATTTTAATTGAGTTGAGAAAACCATAGTTACTTGGTCATTTAAGCATTTGAAGTGTAAAAGACAAGCTCAAGTCTCGATAAACATTCAAACTAACGGAGTTTTTTAACGGAATAAAAGTTGAGGGTCATGGAGAACCTTTTTTCAGAAGTTCAGGGTTACCAGGTGGGTAGTTGAAAAACGAAGGGTTACCAGGTAGAATTCAGAAAAACACAGGGTTACTACGTAGAATAACCCTATTCTTTATTAATGATGTGTCCATTTTATATAGGAATTTACCCCTAATTTAGGTCGGTTTTACTTGTTATTGCACTTTAATTTGTATTTTTTGTGAGCTAATCTTGTGTTCTAGGTGTGTTGTTTGTATTTGTTGCATTTTGTAGGAAATTGAGCATTCGGTAGCTTATTCCCGTCATTTTTAGCAAACACCGAAGTTCACTAATCTAAGTGGAAGCAAGACTTAAGCATGATGACAAATAAAAGTTGGAGCCCAAATAAAGTTAAGAAGTGAAGCCCATAAGAAGAAAAGTCCAAGTAACAAGTTTTATAGATGTTCTTTGGATGCTCTTAAGATGTGTTATTAGGCAATTAACCGGGTGAATTAGGAGGAGATTAATGACTCACATTGGATCCCCTTGGCATTTAATCAAGAATTGAAGAGAAAAAATCGGAAAAGTCACGACCCCGATCGGGGTGGCCAGGCCTCGATCGGGGCTTCCTTGTTCTATGGACTTTACGTTATGCCCCTATTTTACTATAAGTAGGGGCCATTATCCGTCATTATGGGATATCTTCTTACACTTCTTACACCTCTTTCTACACACATTTTATACTCCCTCATATTCAATATAAACTTCCTTATTTCATTTTCCGTCTATTCACAATAACTTTCCTATTTCCTTTTTTGGTAAGTGTTTGTGTGGTCCAAATTTAATTGTATGGTGGGGTAGTGTATTTGTGTGGTCTAAATTTATTTATATGATGGGGTAATATGTTTCCTTAAATTTTGTGTCAAAATAAAATGGGAAGTTTATTGTGAATAAGAGGGAGTATATGTTTTAATCTTAGTTTTAGAATAGAATGTAGGTTAGTTTTCCTTTATGTTATTAACATTTCCTTTAGCATTTCAATATTGTATTACAATTTCCATTCAAGCATTTGTTCTTCAATTCCAAGTTTCATTTCTAATTATTAATTAAGGTAATTCTATTTCTTGTAATGTTCTATTATCTCCCTTGTCATTTAATTTCCATTATCAATTAGTTATTATGATCACTTTATCATTTGTCATTTGTTTAATTTACATTATGCAAGAGTAGACAAATTTGTCTAGGGAATAAAGGGAAATCGTGCATAAGTTTTTATATCTTGCAATTGTTGAATTAGGATGTTATAATCTACAACTGACGCAATAGGGGTTTTTTCCATTAGTGTCTTGCAATTGTTGAATTAGGATGTTATAATATCGTCGTTTCATTGTTTCTTTCACATGTTTGCATTGTATCGTTAGTCTTTGATAAATGATCTGTAACACTACGGATTTTTATAAGCTAAGTACTCGAGCGAGTAGAGCCTACTCGGCCGAGTAGTGTCAGGAGTGTAGTTTGTTTGGGTTCTGCCGAGGAATACTCGGCCGAGTATGGTGAATACTCGACCGAGTAGAGGATACTCGGTCGAGTATACACTTTACTCGACCGAGTATCCGGCCTGACGGGTATTATTTCCGCGATTTTGGTTAAAATGATTAGAGGTTATATATCATCGTTCGTCAGTTTCTAAAATCATTTCTCCCCAAAAACATAAACTACGTTCATTATCCTCTAATCATCTTCATCAATTCCAAGTCAAAGGTTGTCGATTGTGGGTTCTAGCATCTCATTCCGTGTCAATCGCCGTAGTAAGTGTCTTATACTTGTTCATCTATTGTCATTCTTATAAGTTAACAAACCCTAATTTGGTTAATTTGGGGGTTTAGGGTTTTGGTCATCATATGTCGTTGATTGTTGATTATCGTTGTTGTAGGTGATGATGTGTTACTAGTTGTGCATTTGTATGATTGATTGCAGCGTAGCAGATTGCGAAAAGGTAGGGTTTCCCTACTCAGTACTGTTAATTGATTAAGATTGTGTTTGCTTCATAATTGTTGTTATCTGCTGATCATCGGAGGATGGGTGTTGTGGTGATGTGGTTGTGTTGTGACGGTTGTGGTGTTGTGACAGCTGTGATGCTGTGGTATATGTGATTGTGGTGGAGTCACTTGCGGGAGTGGCTTCACACCCTCGTTCGCCCTTTGTGGAACCCGTCACGGGAGGGGATGTGCACATTAAGGGACAGGGATTGTTAGTTGCTCGTTGATGAGCTGGACTAGGTGGGGTTGGGCTGCGGTCACCCACTGGCGGCGAGGATTACCTGTTGCGATGGGTAATCTGGCAGGGCTACACACGTCGGTGTGTAGTCGGTTACTGTAATACTCCGTATTTATGAGTCTTGGGGTACTCTATCGAGTAGGCCTTACTCTGTCGAGTAAGGGCGTTTTGCGAAATAAAATAGTTTCTGACCTGTTGGGTACTCGATCGAGTAACTAGGGTACTCGATCGAGTAGGGGGTTACTCGATCGAGTACCTTGGGTACTCGATCGAGTAAGCGGTTCTGGTGTTAATTCGACGGGTTTTGTTAATAACACGGATTAATATATAAATCTTTCCGTCACTTTCATAATACACCTTTACAAACCTAATAACATTAAAGGGGAGATTCAAGTTACGTTCTTCGCATTCATCCGTGTTGTTGACAAATCCCGGAGCTTGAGAGGTCGGATTTCATCGTTCTTTACACCTTTGTGATCCTTGCGTCGAGGGTAAGATCTGCATACCAATTTTATAGTATTTCGTCAAGTTTCATTAAACCCTAATTTTGGGATTGGGGGTTTTATGATTTGTTAAGGTTAGATTGTGATTATGTGATTATGTGATAGGAGAAGGATTTGTAAAGGAGAGGTTTTGAGGCAGTTTGCTAGATCGTCGATGATTGTGTTGCTTTCGGTAGGATTTCCTACTCAGTATTAGTCCCATAATGGGATGATTGTTGATGTGTTGAGATTGATTGTTTAATATCGTAATTGTGTTGTGACGGTGGTTGATTGTGATTATTGATTAATATCGTAGTTGTGATTGTGATTGTTGTCTCTGGTTCTCGAGATGCGTTCTCGGCTGAGTGGAGTCACTTGCGGGAGTGGCTTCACGCCCTAGTTTCGCCCTTCGTGGAACCCGCCACGGAAGGGGATGTGCACATTAATGGGACAGGGTTATCGCTCGGTATGATGAGCGGGGCTTAGGTGGGAACAGGCTGCGGTCCCCACGGCTGGCGGGTAGTCCAGTGGACGATCGGTGATTGAGTTTGTTGGGATTGGTGTGGTTGTGTGTGTGTGACGGTTAAGGTCATGTCTGTTTATCTTATCGTTGATATATATTGAATTGTGTGATTTAATCTTGACCCCGTTTAAATGTTTTAAAAGCGTGGTGATCCATTCGGGGTGGTGAGCGGTTATTGAGCGGTATGATATGACGCGTATGGGATAAAGGATGAGTCATCACGTGGCGATTAGAAGTCTTCCGCGTGTGTCGACGGTGTCTTATAGCTTTGATAGTTTTAGATGAAGAGACCGTGTGAGAATGTTGTATTTTGATTTATTAGTTTTGGTTTTGATCATGTAATCACTTAAACTATTTACTTTTAAATATGTTTCTTTATTGTCTTATGAATATCATTGCCTCGGGTAACCGAGATGGTGACATCCTTATACCTGAGTGGTCCTGGTAAGGCACTTGGAGTATGGGGGTGTTACAAATGGTATCAGAGCGACGATCCTGAAACCTGTAACCAATGAATCCAATGAATGTAGGGAGTCAATTAAAATGAATCCGGGGTAAAGGTTGTAGGAGCTAATGCAAAGACTTGGGAGACGTCCTAAAGTCGCGAACTCGCCCTATAATTTTGAACCGGCCACATGGGATACGAGTCGGGATCGCTATGTGTTTACCTTGTGCTTTGTGTACCTATGGAGTGATGTGTGGCATGAATCAGTGGATGTATGTATGTGGAGAATAGGGGATGTGTAGAAAAGATGGTGATAATGTGATTTCGTATGTTGTTGATTGAAAGCATGTTGCATGATAGTTGATTTACAATGTTGGTTGGAATTGTTAGAAAAGTGTATGAGAATGATGAGTAATGTGTTGGAAATAGATGAATTGATTGGAAAAGATGGAGTACCAATTGCATAAGAATATGAATTTTGTGATTATGAATATGTTTAGGTGACAAAGTGTAATTGTAATGTTGTTGTATTAGTAACATGGGAATAGGATTCGTAATGTATGAGAATGTTTTGTGTTACGAAAAGTTATAAAATTTAAAGCATGCGGTTAGTACATGACTAATGAGTTAAATAATATATGTGCATGATGGATGTTGTTGCTTGATTTTTGAAGATGGTAATATGAGATTAGCAATACTGGTTTTATGAGTACTGAGTCGTTTTGTCTACCTTGTTGTTGTTTAAGTCGTTTGGGAAGTAAAAATATATAGTTGTGTTTTTTCGATGATAAAGAGGTTGTCTTTAAACTGTTATAACTTGAGATGCGTAAATGATTTTAATGTGATTCCAATTGGAGGTGATAGCTTGTTCTTTTACGATTCTAACGATAGGTCATACGCCCAAAATGACCAAGAAATGAGTGAGTTATGACTGTTTTACGAAAACTGGACAGTGCTGAGAAATGCGTAGGTACTCGATCGAGTAGCCTTGGTACTCGATCGAGTAGGGGGGGTACTCGATCGAGTACGTCAGTTACTCGATCGAGTGTCCCTGGTAATTTTTTTTACGTGCTTCTGATCTTCACCTACTCGATCGAGTAAGTCCCTTACTCGATCGAGTGTCCTGTACTCGATCTAGTGACCCCTGTTTTGGGTCATATGCTTATCTTTTGAATTCGTTGCATATTATGTTTAATTCAAAGTTATTATTTTGCTTCTTTATGCATTGTTTTACATGTATGTTGGTCTTAACGCGTAAGTTACCCAATCTTGTGGTGTAGTGAGTGGCTTTGTGGTGAGTATGAGTTCGGTGGGAGGACATGAGTTATACGTGGTTGTAATAGATAGTGGAAAAAGAAAAGGAAGATTGTTATGGCTTAATTGAGACATAGAGCATGTTTTCTGAGACGAGATGAAATGAGTGATATGAGTGTGTGTTGAGTAACGTAAAAGTAAGTGAATGTGGGCAATGGATGATGTGAGTCTAAGGAACGTGAGAATGAAAGGATTGAGAGTAAGGATATGGATAGTGACAACTTGAGATGTGTAAAGAATTATGGAGGGAGGTAGTTAAGAGCCGTGTGGGTTAAGAATATACATAATGAAAGTTCGTTTTAAAGGGGTTGAGAAGAGTGGTATATAGTGAATTTTGTGGAGACATGTCGCGGGGTGGAGATTTGGCTTTTTAAGAGATGAAACTATTGTGGGTTTTCCTTGGGCAATTAGCGGTATGAAAGAAATTTTGATTTCTAGAGATGTAAGAAGGGAGATGCAATCGTTGAACGAAGAACGTTGATTCTATGGACGGATTAGTGGCAAGGGTGATTGATGACATAATAAGAGAATATTTGTGGTAAGAAAGAGTGAGATGATATCGATATGAAATAATTAGATGTGAGTTTTGGAGCGGTGAGAACATGCTTAGGAACACTAAAGAATTAGGTAGAAGTGATAAGGAGTTGAATGGGTAATTGATTTTGTAGATGTAAAGGAAAAGAATGAGGGGAATAAAACTAAGAAAATGTTGACCGGAGTTATGTGATATAGAGGTAAGGAGTCGTCGAGATGTGTGCTACCAATCATGAGGATGTTAGTTAATGGTTATAGAGGAGTTTTGGGACTACATGATTAGTAATGAGTTTCGAGGAATTAAGGAAAGTAAGAAGTTGGTAGAATATTTGCACGATACGAGATTTTTGGCGGAGAGTTAGATGATGATACAATTAAGGATAGTATTGGGAAGAATGTTGAGGTAATTTTGTTGATGGATTCGATGTTTGTTATTTGGGATGTCAACCAAAGATAGGAAAGAAATCGCGATGTTTAGAGATGAGTGTAAGAGGTTTGATGTTCGGACAGTGGTAGTGTTATCGTTTGTGACTAGTGGTTAAGGGTGATGGTATATTAGAAAGGTAGCAATTCTAAAGAGGTTGATTTTGTAGAGACCAGATGGATATTTATGGTTGTGAGAGGGTATAAGATGTGGTTAGATGAGGCGGATGCTAATAGTTGAATAGTAATGGTATGGTTATCTTTGGGCGGGAAGTGATGGTTGTGCGAATGGGAGAAAAGGTTATGAGGGGCATATGAGTTAAGCTCGGGCGGCAGGTAACCTATGTTGAGTGGTAACTTACGTGATCAGGATTGACTGGTTGGATGTGATTATGGGTCTATGTCATATATAAATGTTTGTGTGAGGTTGTGACCTCACAAGAAATGGTATGGTGTGATAATTATAAGTTGTTATCTGAATTTTACGTAATACATGTTGGATACGAGAACGTAATGGAAGGATGTTTAAAAAGGTAATAATTTGATTGTTTTAGCATGACTAGTTATGCACATGCGTATTCATGGTACATGTCAATCGTGATATGGTAAGGAGATGATATTCACGAGGTTATTATCTGTTTAATTCATAAAATATGTGGTGTTATGATTTAGTAAAGTGGATTTGAGTAAGTTTTTATTGTCTGAGAAATTATTCTGAGTCAGTATTTATGGGAGTTGTATGCAGTCGTGATGACTATCGATGTGGTTGTGGTGCCTCGGGTGGTGATCCGGGCACGATATTTAGTGTTGTGATGCGGGTATTTTCGCACCGCGGCGTGGCTGTTGGTGGCGGTGTTGTGATGCCGTCACCGGTTGTGGTGGAGTAGGCAGGATGATTATGATTCGAGTTCCGAAAGTACATAGCAGTTATACATAGATTGTTGTTTTGTTTGATGTTATTCCTGCGAGTTTCGGATTTGTGCAGATAGACGAGTTGTCTTGTTTATTAATGTTTTCTTTACCTGGTTAAGTTAGGAATGAGGGTAGAGTATGATATACATAGAGTTGTATATGTTTTCGTTGTTGTCATAGTATAGTGACATTCTATTAATGGGACACGGTTGTGAGAGGTTGTTACAATAATTATGATCTTGTTCTAGTTAAGGTTTCAGTAGACATGGTAATGGCAAGTGAGTCGTAGAACATGTGTGGTAATGACCCGAAAGATGCAGGTGGTTCATAATCTTTTGTTGAGACAGTGAGTGTAGGGTATTGGGAATTAGTGTCATGTTAAGTTGTGTATGAGTTTTGCGGTAATGGAAGAAAGAACTTGAGGATCTAGTGTGCGTGTACGTAACGAGTGTGGATCGTGAGTTATGCTTCTGGGAGATAAGTGCCTTACATAGAGAGGTATGTTGTTTTGCAGAAATAATGGAGAGTTAGTATGGTGATTTTGCTACGAGTTTTATGGTATAGGTTAGGTGGTATGCCAAATGAGTTGAGTTATGAGAAATGTTTAAGTAAGAGAGCCTTGGATATATGCATGGTGAGTGTTTGGTTTATAGACGGTTATCTTTGACATGTGGTGGTAAAGAGGGTAATGAAAAGATATATCTAGGATTTAGTATTAGTGAGTTACGAGGACGTAACATTTATCTTAAGAGGAGTAGGATGCGATAAAAGAGATTTTGATGGTTGTTCATATGGTAGTATATTTGGAAGTAGAGTGTTGGTGTAGCATAAGATATGGATTTGTATATGTTGTGGTTGATGGTGTTAAAAGGTCATGGACGTGCTTGTAGTAGTTTGATGTTAGGAATGCGAGAATACTTCGATAGTGTTGACAGTTGGATGATGAGATTATGAGTGTGAGTAAACTTCGAGGACGAAGTTCCTTTTAAGGGTGGTAGAATGTAACATTCCGTTTGATGTCTATGAGTGTCTTGATTTTGGATTTGATAGTGGATGATAATATGGAGCTAGCAACGTTAGAGGATGGTAGTTGGTTATGTATGGAGTTGGTGTCGTGAGAGATATATATGTGGTGGATACGATATCGTGAGTCATGTTAGGGAAGTAAACATAGTGGGTGGAGTGGGTGTTAAAAGTTCATGTTTTATGTTTGGTCGAGTTCTTGAGTTCTTAGTTATGTTGTTGTGTCTTGGTCGAGCTAGTATGGTTGTTTTTATGTATGGGTTGAACTTCGGGGACGAAGTTCTTTTTAAGGAGGGAAGACTGTAATACTCCGTATTTATGAGTCTTGGGGTACTCTATCGAGTAGGCCTTACTCTGTCGAGTAAGGGCGTTTTGCGAAATAAAATAGTTTCTGACCTGTTGGGTACTCGATCGAGTAACTAGGGTACTCGATCGAGTAGGGGGGTACTCGATCGAGTACCTTGGGTACTCGATCGAGTAGCCGGTTTGGGTGTTAATTCGACGGGTTTTGTTAATAACACGGATTAATATATAAATCTTTCCGTCACTTTCATAATACACCTTTACAAACCTAATAACATTAAAGGGAGATTCAAGTTACGTTCTTCGCATTCATCCGTGTTGTTGACAAATCCCGGAGCTTGAGAGGTCGGATTTCATCGTTCTTTACACCTTTGTGATCCTTGCGTCGAGGGTAAGATCTGCATACCAATTTTATAGTATTTCGTCAAGTTCTGTTAAACCCTAATTTTGGGATTGGGGGTTTTTATGATTTGTTAAGGTTAGATTGTGATTATGTGATTATGTGATAGGAGAAGGATTTGTAAAGGAGAGGTTTTGAGACAATTTTGCTAGATCGTCGATGATTGTGTTGCTTTCCGGTAGGATTTCTACTCGGTATTAGTCCCATAATGGGATGATTGTTGATGTGTTGAGATTGATTGTTTAATATCGTAATTGTGTTGTGACGGTGGTTGATTGTGATTATTGATTAATATCGTAGTTGTGATTGTGATTGTTGTCTCTGGTTCTCGAGATGCGTTCTCGGCTGAGTGGAGTCACTTGCGGGAGTGGCTTCACGCCCTAGTTTCGCCCTTCGTGGAACCCGCCACGGAAGGGGATGTGCACATTAATGGGACGGGGTTATCGCTCGGTATGATGAGCGGGGCTTAGGTGGGAACGGCTGCGGTCCCCCAGCTGGCGGTGGGTCCGGTGGACGATCGGTGATTGAGTTTGTTGGGATTGGTGTGGTTGTGTGTGTGTGACGGTTAAGTCACATACATTTTATCTTATCGTTGATATATATTGAATTGTGTGATTAGTCGACCCGTTTAAATGTTTTAAAAGCTGTGGTGATCCATTCGGGGTGGTGAGCGATTATTGAGCGGTATGATATGACGCGTATGGGATAGGCTGAGGATGAGTCATCACGTGGCGATTAGAAGTCTTCATTTGTGTCGACGGTGTCTTATAGCTTTGATAGTTTTAGCGATGAGACCGTGTGAGAATGTTGTATTTGATTTTATTAGTTTTGGTTTTGATCATGTAATCACTTAAACTATTTACTTTTAAATATGTTTCTTTATTGTCTTATGAATATCATTGCCTCGGGTAACCGAGATGGTGACATCCTTATACCCGAGTAGTCCTGGTAAGGCACTTGGAGTATGGGGGTGTTACAAATGGTATCAGAGCGACGATCCTGAAACCTGTAACCAATGAATCCAATGAATATAGGGAGTCAATTAAAATGAATCTGGGGTAAAGGTTGTAGGAGCTAATGCAAAGACTTGGGAGACGTCCTAAAGTCGCGAACTCGCCCTATAATTTTGAACCGGCCACATGGGATACGAGTCGGGATCGCTATGTGTTTACCTTGTGCTTTGTGTACCTATGGAGTGATGTGTGGCATGAATCAGTGGATGTATGTATGTGGAGAATAGGGGATGTGTAGAAAAGATGGTGATAATGTGATTTCGTATGTTGTTGATTGAAAGCATGTTGCATGATAGTTGATTTACAATGTTGGTTGGAATTGTTAGAAAAGTGTATGAGAATGATGAGTAATGTGTTGGAAATAGATGAATTGATTGGAAAAGATGGAGTACCAATTGCATAAGAATATGAATTTTGTGATTATGAATATGTTTAGGTGACAAAGTGTAATTGTAATGTTGTTGTATTAGTAACATGGGAATAGGATTAAGTAATGTATGAGAATGTTTTGTGTTACGAAAAGTTATAAAATTTAAAGCATGCGGTTAGTACATGACTAATGAGTTAAATAATATATGTGCATGATGGATGTTGTTGCTTGATTTTTGAAGATGGTAATAAGAGATTAGCAATACTGGTTTTATGAGTACTGAGTCGTTTTGTCTACCTTGTTGTTGTTTAAGTCGTTTGGGAAGTAAAAATATATAGTTGTGTTTTTTCGATGATAAAGAGGTTGTCTTTAAACTGTTATAACTTGAGATGCGTAAATGATTTTAATGTGATTCCAATTGGAGGTGATAGCTTGTTCTTTTACGATTCTAACGATAGGTCATACGCCCAAAATGACCAAGAAATGAGTGAGTTATGACTGTTTTCTGAAAACTGGACAGTCTTTGAGAAATGCGTAGGTACTCGATCGAGTAGCCTTGGTACTCGATCGAGTAGGGTGGAACTCGATCGAGTACGTCAGTTACTCGATCGAGTGGCCCTGGTAATTTTTACGTGCTTCGATCTTCACCTACTCGATCGAGTAGGTCCTTACTCGATCGAGTGTCTGTACTCGATCTAGTGACCTGTTTTTGGGTCATATGCTTATCTTTTGAATTCGTTGCATATTATGTTTAATTCAAAGTTATTATTTTGCTTCTTTATGCATTGTTTTACATGTATGTTGGTCTTAACGCGTAAGTTACCCAATCTTGTGGTGTAGTGAGTGGCTTTTTGTGGTGAGTATGAGTTCGGTGGGAGGACATGAGTTATACGTGGTTGTAATAGATAGTGGAAAAAGAAAAGGAAGATTGTTATGGCTTAATTGAGACATAGAGCATGTTTTCTGAGACGAGATGAAATGAGTGATATGAGTGTGTGTTGAGTAACGTAAAAGTAAGTGAATGTGGGCAATGGATGATGTGAGTCTAAGGAACGTGAGAATGAAAGGATTGAGAGTAAGGATATGGATAGTGACAACTTGAGATGTGTAAAGAATTATGGAGGGAGGTAGTTAAGAGCCGTGTGGGTTAAGAATATACATAATGAAAGTTCGTTTTAAAGGGGTTGAGAAGAGTGGTATATAGTGAATTTTGTGGAGACATGTCGCGGGGTGGAGATTTGGCTTTTTAAGAGATGAAACTATTGTGGGTTTTCCTTGGGCAATTAGCGGTATGAAAGGAATTTTGATTTCTAGAGATGTAAGAAGGGAGATGCAATCGTTGAACAAGAACGTTGATTCTATGGACGGATTAGTGGCAAGGGTGATTGATGACATAATAAGAGAATATTTGTGGTAAGAAAGAGTGAGATGATATCGATATGAAATAATTAGATGTGAGTTTTGGAGCAGTGAGAACGTAACCGGAACACTAAAGAATTAGGTAGAAGTGATAAGGAGTTGAATGGGTAATTGATTTTGTAGATGTAAAGGAAAAGAATGAGGGGAATAAAACTAAGAAAATGTTGACCGGAGTTATGTGATATAGAGGTAAGGAGTCGTCGAGATGTGTGCTACCAATCATGAGGATGTTAGTTAATGGTTATAGAGGAGTTTTGGGACTACATGATTAGTAATGAGTTTCGAGGAATTAAGGAAAGTAAGAAGTTGGTAGAATATTTGCACGATACGAGATTTTTGGCGGAGAGTTAGATGATGATACAATTAAGGATAGTATTGGGAAGAATGTTGAGGTAATTTTGTTGATGGATTCGATGTTTGTTATTTGGGATGTCAACCAAAGATAGGAAAGAAATCGTGATGTTTAGAGATGAGTGTAAGAGGTTTGATGTTCGGACAGTGGTAGTGTTATCGTTTGTGACTAGTGGTTAAGGGTGATGGTATATTAGAAAGGTAGCAATTCTAAAGAGGTTGATTTTGTAGAGACCGGATGGATATGTATGGTTGTGAGAGGGTATAAGATGTGGTTAGATGAGGCGGATGCTAATAGTTGAATAGTAATGGTATGGTTATCTTTGGGCGGGAAGTGATGGTTGTGCGAATGGGAGAAAAGGTTATGAGGGGCATATGAGTTAAGCTCGGGCGGCAGGTAACCTATGTTGAGTGGTAACTTACGTGATCGGGATTATTTGGTTGGATGTGATTATGGGTCTATGTCATATATAAATGTTTGTGTGAGGTTGTGACCTCACAAGAAATGGTATGGTGTGATAATTATAAGTTGTTATCTGAATTTTTACGTAATACATGTTGGATACGAACGTAATGGAAGGATGTTTAAAAAGGTAATAATTTGTTGTTTTGGCATGACTAGTTATGCCTGTCGTATTCATGGTACATGTCAATCATGTGATATGGTAAGGAGATGATATTCACGAGGTTATTATCTGTTTAATTCATAAAATATGTGGTGTTATGATTTAGTAAAGTGGATTTGAGTAAGTTTTTATTGTGCGAGAAATTATTCTGAGTCGTATTTATGGGAGTTGTATGCGATCGTGATGACTATCGATGTGGTTGTGGTGCCTCGGGTGGTGATCCGGGCACGATATTTAGTGTTGTGATGCGGGTATTTTCGCACCGCGGCGTGGCTGTTGGTGGCGGTGTTGTGATGCCGTCACCGGTTTGCCAGTGGTGGAGCGGAGGATGATTATGATTCGAGTTCCGAAAGTACATAGCGATTATACATAGATTGTTGTTTTGTTTGATGTTATTCCCTGCGAGTTTCGATTTGTGCGAGATAGACGATTGTCTTGTTTATTAATGTTTTCTTTACTGGTTAAGTTGGGAATGAGGGTAGAGTATGATATACATAGAGTTGTATATGTTTTCGTTGTTGTCATAGTATAGTGACATTACATTAATGGGACACGGTTGTGAGAGGTTGTTACAATAATTATGATCTTGTTCTAGTTACGGTTTGATAGACATGGTAATGGCAAGTGAGTCGTAGAACATGTGTGGTAATGACCCGAAAGATGCGGGTGGTTCATAATCTTTTGTTGAGACAGTGAGTGTAGGGTATTGGGAATTAGTGTCATGTTAAGTTGTGTACGAGTTTTGCGGTAATGGAAGAAAGAACTTGAGGATCTAGTGTGCGTGTACGTAACGAGTGTGGATCGTGAGTTATGCTTCTGGGAGATAAGTGCCTTACATAGAGAGGTATGTTGTTTTGCAGAAATAATGGAGAGTTAGTATGGTGATTTTGCTACGAGTTTTATGGTATAGGTTAGGTGGTATGCCAAATGAGTTGAGTTATGAGAAATGTTTAAGTAAGAGAGCCTTGGATATATGCATGGTGAGTGTTTGGTTTATAGACGGTTATCTTTGACATGTGGTGGTAAAGAGGGTAATGAAAAGATATATCTAGGATTTAGTATTAGTGAGTTACGAGGACGTAACATTTATCTTAAGAGGAGTAGGATGCGATAAAAGAGATTTTGATGGTTGTTCATATGGTAGTATATTTGGAAGTAGAGTGTTGGTGTAGCATAAGATATGGATTTGTATATGTTGTGGTTGATGGTGTTAAAAGGTCATGGACGTGCTTGTAGTAGTTTGATGTTAGGAATGCGAGAATACTTCGATAGTGTTGTGATTGGATGATGAGATTATGAGTGTGAGTAAACTTCGAGGACGAAGTTCCTTTTAAGGGTGGTAGAATGTAACATTCCGTTTGATGTCTATGAGTGTCTTGATTTTGGATTTGATAGTGGATGATAATATGGAGCTAGCAACGTTAGAGGATGGTAGTTGGTTATGTATGGAGTTGGTGTCGTGAGAGATATATGTGTGGTGGATACGATATCGTGAGTCATGTTAGGGAAGTAAACATAGTGGGTGGAGTGGGTGTTAAAAGTTCATGTTTTATGTTTGGTCGAGTTCTTGAGTTCTTAGTTATGTTGTTGTGTCTTGGTCGAGCTAGTATGGTTGTTTTTATGTATGGGTTGAACTTCGGGGACGAAGTTCTTTTTAAGGAGGGAAGACTGTAATACTCCGTATTTATGAGTCTTGGGGTACTCTATCGAGTAGGCCTTACTCTGTCGAGTAAGGGCGTTTTGCGAAATAAAATATTTTCTGACCTGTTGGGTACTCGATCGAGTAACTAGGGTACTCGATCGAGTAGGGGGGGTACTCGATCGAGTACCTTGGGTACTCGATCGAGTAGCCGGTTTACGGGGTGTTAATTCGACGGGTTTTGTTAATAACACGGATTAATATATAAATCTTTCCGTCACTTTCATAATACACCTTTACAAACCTAATAACATTAAAGGAGATTCAAGTTCGTTCTTCGCATTCATCCGTGTTGTTGACAAATCCGGAGCTTGAGAGGTCGGATTTCATCGTTCTTTACACCTTTGTGATCCTTGCGTCGAGGGTAAGATCTGCATACCAATTTTATAGTATTTCGTCAAGTTCTGTTAAACCCTAATTTTGGGATTGGGGGTTTTTATGATTTGTTAAGGTTAGATTGTGATTATGTGATTATGTGATAGGAGAAGGATTTGTAAAGGAGAGGTTTTGAGACATTTTGCTAGATCGTCGATGATTGTGTTGCTTTCGGTAGGATTTCCTACTCAGTATTAGTCCCATAATGGGATGATTGTTGATGTGTTGAGATTGATTGTTTAATATCGTAATTGTGTTGTGACGGTGGTTGATTGTGATTATTGATTAATATCGTAGTTGTGATTGTGATTGTTGTCTACGGTTCTCGAGATGCGTTCTCGGTGAGTGGAGTCACTTGCGGGAGTGGCTTCACGCCCTAGTTTCGCCCTTCGTGGAACCCGCCACGGAAGGGATGTGCACATTAATGGGACAGGGTTATCGCTCGGTATGATGAGCGGGGCTTAGGTGGGAACGGCTGCGGTCCCCCACTGGGCGGTGGTCCAGTGGACGATCGGTGATTGAGTTTGTTGGGATTGGTGTGGTTGTGTGTGTGTGTGACGGTTAAGTGTTCTTTTATCTTATCGTTGATATATATTGAATTGTGTGATTAGTACTGACCCCGTTTAAATGTTTTAAAAGCTGTGGTGATCCATTCGGGGTGGTGAGCGATTATTGAGCGGTATGATATGACGCGTATGGGATAGTGGGATGAGTCATCACGTGGCGATTAGAAGTCTTCCGCTGTGTCGACGGTGTCTTATAGCTTTGATAGTTTTAGTGATGAGACCGTGTGAGAATGTTGTATTCAGATTTATTAGTTTTGGTTTTGATCATGTAATCACTTAAACTATTTACTTTTAAATATGTTTCTTTATTGTCTTATGAATATCATTGCCTCGGGTAACCGAGATGGTGACATCCTTATACCTGAGTGGTCCTGGTAAGGCACTTGGAGTATGGGGGTGTTACAGTTACTGTGTGAGACCAGGAGACCGGGGATGGAGGATGATCAGCTGGTTGTATTGTTTGTTGTCTTATATTGATTGAGTAGTACTGACCCCGTGTTGTTGTTTGTAAAACCTGCGGTGATCCATTCGGGGATGGTGAGCAGATTGTGACAGGTTATGCAGATGTTAGCTATGGGATAGTCATGGGGAGTTATCACGTCAAGTCTAGCTTTCGCTGTTATGAGTTTAGATGTCTTAGATTTCATTTGTTTTGAGACCTTGTACTTTTATTTTGAGTTGGTCTGAGATAATGTAATTGCTAACTCTTTATACTTTAATAAATGTGTTTGGACTGTTGCTTTTGATATATACTAACCTCGGGCAACCGAGATGGTAATGACCTTTCATTTGGGGTAGTCTGGTAAGGTACCTTGGTATGAGGGGGTGTTACAATGTGGTATCAGAGCCGACGATTCCGGCACCTAAAACAAATGAACCCAATGAACTTAGGGAGTCTAAATAAAATGAACCCGGGGAGAGTTGTTTGGAGCTACCGCAAAGACTTGGGAGACGTCCCGAAGTTGCATTAAGGCCCTTACGATCTCAAGCCGTTCACATGGGGGAAACTGTTGTATGCTTGAGTCATGTGAGTTTGATATATATAGTTTTAATCTTGTGCATGGTAGGATGAAATGATGAAAGAAGTGGAATGTGATAGTTGTTGAAAGATGCATCGAGGATTGTTGATGTTAAACTTTGAGCATGAATATGTTGGCATGTTAAGTGTTGGAACATGGTAAAATATGAAAGGTGAATTGTGAATTTGTATCTGGTTGATATTGAGCATGAAGAATGTGTTCATGTTACCTGTTTAATACAATGTTGAGCATGAAGTATGGTAGTGGTACATGTGCATATGAACATGATGGTGTCAATGCTTGATTGTTGGTAGAAGCATGTGATTAAGGTCATGCGTCTATATATGTGAATGTCGTGTTTAATTTTAATGTGAGTATGATAAAAGTTCACCCATGTACTGGTTTTTAGAAGTATTGGATCGTTATTGTTTGTTTTATGCATGTTTAAGTTGTTTTGTTAAGAAATTTTGATTTGTATACAAACTGATTTTGGAAGGGTTATCTTAAACCTGTCATAAGTCGAGTTCTAGAAATTATATTTCTGTAATTCCAAGTTGAGGTGATAACTTGTCCTCTTACGATTCTAACAATAGGTCACACGCCTAAAATGACCAACTAACGAGTGAGATATGACTGCTTTTATTTAAAAGCTGGGCCAGTCTTTGAGAAGCTGCGTCGATACTCGACCGAGTAGTCCCTACTCGGCCGAGTATTTTTCATACTCGACCGAGTATTCCATATTCGGCCGAGTAATCTCTCTCGTGATATCTTTGTTTAGCGTGCGGAGTCGTGAACTCGGCCGAGTAGTCTCATACTCGACCGAGTAAGGTCTACTCGGCCGAGTATTCCCAATACTCGACCGAGTAATCCTTCTGCGACAATTGAGTTTTTGCTCGGAGTCGAAAACTCGACCGAGTAATATAGTTACTCGACCGAGTACCTTGTACTCGACCTAGTATGTTATGTACTCGACCGAGTACCTCATTGGGCGGCCACTTTGAGTCGGTGGCTATGTTCTTACTTTTGTTTTGAGCCGGTGGCTATGTTTTTACATTGTTTTGAGTCGTGGGGTATATACACATGTATGTCTTGAGTCTTAACGCATTCTTTTATATGTGAGATGGTCTTGATACGTAAGTTACCGGGAGTTATGACATGGAGAATGACGGCTTATGAGGGACATGTGTTGGGTAAGGAAGACATGTGTTAATGTGGTTGTGAAGGATAGTGGAAAAAGAAAAGGGAAGAATGATGAGCTAATCGAGATAAAGAGCATGTTTTGTGAGATATGACGAGTGATATAGTCGTGTGTTGAGTAGTATAAAAGTAAGTGTATATGGGCAAGGGTGATGTAAGTGCATGTAAAGAAGCATGAGAATGAAAGATTGAGATAAGGGATACGAATAGTGGCATATTTGGATGTGTAAGGATTTATGGAGGAAGACAGCTAGGATAGAGTTGCTTAAGGATATATGTAATGGAAGGTTGTTGTAAGAAGATAGGAAAGAGAGGTATATAGTGAACTTAAAGGAAGTTATGTCGCGATGTGGATTTGTAGATAGTGGCTAAGTTTGGGAAGTTGGAATATCAAGGGGTGAGCCTAGTGTGTAATTCTTTGGACAAACGGTATGAAGTGAATTTTGGTTCTAGAGATGCGAAAGGGAGATACGACTAATTGAAGAGTAACTGTTAGTGCGTGGACTTGATGGTGACAAGGGTGAGTGTTAAGCAAGATGAGAGATGATAAATGATAAGAAGGATGATAAGATATTGATATGAATTAATGGAATTAGAGTTGTGGAGCTATGGAAAATAAACAAATGACTAAAGAGTTAGGTAGAAAGAGAAAGGAGATGACTTATTAATTGGCATTATTGAGTAAAAGGAGGGAAAGAAGTATGGAAGTAAGTTGAGAGAACGTTGACCGGAGTTAAGGAGCATGAAGGTAGAAAATTATGGAAATGTACGATAGCCTCACTAGAGGGTGTGAGTTGATGGTTATATAGGAGAGCAGGACGACGTGATAGCCGTGAGTTTCGAGGTATTAAGGGAATAAGAAGCTTGTGGAGTGTTGCAAGATCTGAGATTTTGGTGGAGAGTTAGGTAGCGATATGATAAAGGATAGAATTGGGAATAATGTTGAGGTATGTTTTGTTGATGGATTGGATGTTCGTATTTGGGATGATAACCAAAGAGAGGAAACAGATTGTTATATTAAGAAGTGATAGTAAGAGAGTAGTCACATGAAGGATGTTGGTGTCATAGTAGTGTCACTAGTGGCTGAGGATGATGTTACTTTAAGGAAGTTAGTTGTTCTAATGAGGTTGATTTTGTGGAGGTGGTTAGTATGTTTGGTTGTGAGGAAGTATAAGATGTGGATATACGAGGTGTTTTTGGGAGTTGGGTGCGATGTTATGGCTACATTTGCTTGGGAGGGGTGATAATTGTGTGTAAGAGAAGATATGTTAGGAATGGCACCTGAGTTAAGTCCGGATAAGAGATATTCATTGTCAAGTGGTAACTTACGTGATCAGGATTGACTAGTTGGATGTGATTATGGGTCTATGATGTGTATAAATGTTTGTGTGAGGCTCTGACCTCACGAGAAGCGGTATGATGTGATAGTCATAAAGTTGTTATATGAATGTTTGTGATATATGTTGGGTACGACAATCTAATGGAATAAGGTTCAAAAGGTAATAATTTGATTGATCTGGCATGGATAGTTAAAATTGTATGTGTATTGATGATACATGTTTATTCCGTGAAAAGGTATGGATGATATGCATGAGGTTCTTGTATGTTTATTCCGTATAAAATGTTGTGTTATGATCGAGTAAAGCAGTTTTGAGTAAGTTTTCTTGTCCGGAGAGTTATACTGAGTCAGTGTTTGTGGGAATTATATGTGGGTGTGATGTTTATCGATGTGGTTGTCGTGCCTCGGGTGGTGATCCGAGCACGGTACTTCGTGTTGTGATGCGGGCATTTTTTTTGTTGTGGTGCGGTTGTTGGTGGCGGTGTTGCAATGCCGTCCGGGTTGTGGTGGAGTATACGGGGTGGTTACGATTTGAGTTTCGAAAGTACAGACCAGTTATGCACAGATTGTTGTTTTGTTGCTTTGTTTCTTGTGAGTTTTGGTTAGACATGTAGACTGTTGTTTTGTTGTTGATGTTTCTTACCAGTTTCAGTTTGGGAATGAGGGTAGAGTATGATATGAAAGAGAGTTGTATATGTTTTCGTTGTTATCATGGTATAAGTGATATTCTGTTGATGGGACACGGTTGTGAGAAGTTGTTACAGTAATTTTGATCTTGTTTTAAGATGAGTCATCGGTAGTCATAGTCATGGCAAGCGATTCGTGGAATATGTGTTGTAATGATCTGAAAGCGGCAGGTGGTTCATAATCTTTTGTTGAAATAGTGAGTGCAGGATATTGAGAATTGGTGTCATGTTAAGTTATGTATGAGTTTTGCGGTAATGAAAGAAAAGAACTTGAGGATCTAGTGTGAGTGTACGTAACAAGTGTGGAGTGTGAGTTATGCTTTTGGGTGATATGAGTTTTATATAGTTTATATAGAGAGGTGTGTCATGTTGCGGTAATGTGGAAGAGTTGAAGTTTTGGGTTAAGTTAAGGATTTTGAGGTATAGGTTAGGGGGTGTGACGAGTGAATTGAAGGATGAGAGTTGTTTAAGTAAGAGAGCTTAAGATATATGCATGGCGGCGTGATTCAGATTATGAGTGGTTATCTTTGACATGCGGTGGTGATGGGGATAATGAGAAAATATAGCTAGGATTTAGTATTAGTGAGTTACGAGGACGTAACATTTATCTTAAGAGGAGTAGGATGCGATAAAAGAGATTTTTATGGTTGTGCATATGGTAGTATAATTGGAAGTAGAGTGTTGGTGTAGCATAAAGGTCGGATATTTGTTTTGATTAAAGGTCATGACCGTGCTTGTAATAGTTCGATGTTTAGCAATGAGAGAATATTTCAACAGTGTTGACAGTTGAATGATAATGATTATGAGTCCGATAGTTTTGACAGTTGGAAGATGATGTTTATGTGTTTGAATAAACTTCGAGGACGAAGTTCGTTTTAAGGATGATAGAATGTAACATTCCGTTTTGATGATTGATCTTCTTTTGTGGATTGAGTGCTATTGAGTGTTATGGAAGTGATACAAGGTTGGCAACATTATATTGTGGTTATTGGGTAATGTTATGGAGTCAGTATTGGGAGCCTATGCTATAGTTGAGACGATATCGTGAGCCATGTTGTGGAAGGAAGAGTGGTTTGTGGAGTTGGTGTTAAGTGTCCTTGTTTTATAGGTTGGGTTGGAACTTCGTGGTCGTGTTTTGTTTTGTTTGTTGTTTTGCTTTGAGTTGGGGTAATGATTTTTGTGGTGACTTGTATAGTTCCTTGGTGTTGTTATATGTGGTTGGTATAGTCTTGTGGCGTAGTGTTGTGCTTTGTTTTATAGTAGAGTGTGAACTTCGGGACGAAGTTCTTTTTAAGGGGGGAAGATTGTAACACTACAGATTTTTATAAGCTAAGTACTCAAGCGAGTAGAGCCTACTCGGCCGAGTAGTGTCAGGAGTGTAGTTTGTTTGGGTTCTGCCGAGGAATACTCGGCCGAGTATGGTGAATACTCGACCGAGTAGAGGATACTCGGCCGAGTATACACTTTACTCGACCGAGTATCCCCTTTGACGGGTATTATTTCGCGATTTTGGTTAAAATGATTAGAGGTTATATATCATCGTTCGTCAGTTTCTAAAATCATTTCTCCCCAAAAACATAAACTACGTTCATTGTCCTCTAATCATCTTCATCAATTCCAAGTCAAAGGTTGTCGATTGTGGGTTCTAGCATCTCATTCCGTGTCAATCGCCGTAGTAAGTGTCTTATACTTGTTCATCTATTGTCATTCGTATAAGTTAACAAACCCTAATTTGGTTAATTTGGGGGTTTAGGGTTTTGGTCATCATATGTCGTTGATTGTTGATTATCGTTGTTGTAGGTGATGATGTGTTACTAGTTGTGCATTTGTATGATTGATTGCAGCGTAGCAGATTGCGAAAAGGTAGGGTTTCCTACTCAAGATCTTTGTTAATTGATTAAGATTGTGTTTGCTTCATAATTGTTGTTATCTGCTGATCATCGGAGGATGGGTGTTGTGGTGATGTGGTTGTGTTGTGACGGTTGTGGTGTTGTGACAGCTGTGATGCTTTGGTATATGTGATTGTGGTGGAGTCACTTGCGGGAGTGGCTTCACACCCTCGTTCGCCCTCCGTGGAACCCGTCACGGGAGGGGATGTGCACATTAAGGGACAGAGATTGTTAGTCGCTCGTTGATGAGCTGGACTAGGTGGGGTTGGGCTGCGGTCACCCACTGGCGGCGAGGATTACTGTTGCGATGGGTAATCTGGGCGGGGCTACACACGTCGGTGTGTAGTCGATTCTTGTGTGAGACCAGGAGACCAGGGGATGGAGGATGATCATTTGGTTGTATTGTTTGTTGTCTTATATTGATTGAGTAATCCGACCCGTGTTGTTGTTTGTAAAACTGCGGTGATCCATTCGGGGATGGTGAGCGGATTGTGACGAGTTATGCGAGATGTTAGCTATGGGGACAGTCATGGGGAGTTATCACGTCAAGTCTAGCTTTATTTGTTATGAGTTTAGATGTCTTAGATTTCATTTGTTTTGAGACCTTGTACTTTTATTTTGAGTTGGTCTGAGATAATGTAATTGCTAACTCTTTATACTTTAATAAATGTGTTTGGACTGTTGCTTTTGATATATACTAACCTCGGGCAACCGAGATGGTAACAGCCTTTCATGCTGGGGTAGTCCTGGTAAGGTACCTTGGTATGAGGGGGTGTTACATGATCACTATCTTAGATTAAAATTGTTAATTCACCTTTATAAGTCGAGAGGCACGAAATTGAATTATACCAAACATGTGTTAGTAGGACGACCTAGTCATAACGAGAGTTCTCTAGGACCCGACCTATGGTTGACAATAAGGCCGAGAGGTGGTTGTCTTTAAGCCTAAACAATTAACAATTTTATCATCCTTTGTTTGACTTTAGCATTTACATAATTTGCATGTATGACCCGACCTCCCTAGACTATTACTTTATTATTGTTTTATCACAAGTTTATCAACCAAACCAAGCAATTATACATTTATTGACCTTGATAGAATTCACCCCATAACAACTTATATAGCAACTCATGTATCCTTGTGTTCGACCCCTATTACTACATTCATTTGTGTCTAGGGTATTTATCTTTGATTAGGTATACGACAAGCCTATCAATTAAGAACAACCCATATTAATAAGGATTACTTAACTTAAACAAAAAAAAAGAGGACAATTTATTTTAGAAAAACAAAAAAAAACCAAATAAAATTGAAACCTTATCAATTCCAACCACCAAATTAAAAAAGAACAAATTAGTATACTATAGGTATATTAAGCGTGAATAATGGCAGTGTTAAGCCTATTTTTAGTTGGCATTTTGATTTGATTGTAATATTTTATTCTGATTGTCATATTTTATATTAAAAGTCATAATTTTAATGTGGGCCCACTATATTTGTCAATTAATTGAGCGGAAAAATTGTAAGCAAGTCTTATTCTTTTAGTTTAGTAGGGATTGCATCGCCAATCGCCAATTTGTGCAGACCAAATCTTTGTGTAAAATCATATGCATTTCGGAACGTATCAGTTTGCCAATTGTTGTGTAAATTAGTACTTAATTCATGCTAATTATGGCAGAGATTTGAAATTGAAAAAAATGGTTAAGCATGGTATAAGACTATAAGTGTCACGTAATTCAGGCATTCAGCAGATTTGTATATATTTGGATCTTTGCGGTATGATGGGATTAGTGGATCAGTAAGAAGGATATAAGGAAGAAGACAAGTACACAAATTACTTTTGTACCCTTTTATATTTAAGGGGGAAATATATTGCAGATTTGTTATTTTACAATTTATTGATTTTTTAAATTTTTTATTATTATGGTGGCACTCAAATGTTGTGTCACCCGGTGCCGTCCTATCGTCATATAAAAATACGGTATGTCCCAACAATATAAGCAAGTCATTTTTCCAAATATATTGTATAGAAACTTAGTAAGGAAACAATTTGTCAACAAAGTCGTTGTAGTATAGTGGTAAGTATTCCCGCCTGTCACGCGGGTGACCCGGGTTCGATCCCCGACAACGGCGTTTTTTGTTAATTTCCCCTGTTTTTTTTCTATCAGATCGAAGTATCAAACCATAATCTCGAAGGAATGCATTAAATTAAATTACTAAAGCGGCTTACTTTTGATGCATAAAAGTAATAATTTTATTATTCAATAATTATTCAGTGCTTCTTTGTTTTAATGCTTGTTTTAAATTACAGTTTTCTGTAATTGTTGACTTGTTGTAATTGATTGTTTTAATGTTTCTTTGCTAATTTTTTTTTATGTTTCTACTGATGTATGAATTTTGTAATTTGTAATTTTAATTTAAAAAATGCAACCTTTTTTCAGTTATTTGCTTGAATAATCTTATCTATATAAATTGAAGGCAATCTCATTATCTGTTACGCGTCGTCATAATTTTTTTTTTTTTTTGGAAAATCAGGGTTATGGTGGGGCCGTGAAAGTGTCTGAACGTATTTAATTATTCAGATATCCGTTTTTTCGAACATGCGCTAAATTCCGTGTCGCAACAAATTATATAAAATAATCTTATGGAATACTTCTTCGAATTAATATTATGATAAAATTCTATACAATCCGTGTAAAGAAAATGCAAAACATTTACGCAGAATTAATTACAAATGCGAGTAATGTGATTAAATTACATAATTTTTGAAGCAAAATTACACAGTAAAATTACAGAAGGAATTACAGTTATATACGGGTTTGAACATACAACGGAAATGAATTACAAAAATGAATTACATATGTTTAAGTTGATTATTAGATTATATTTCTTTTATCCGAATGTAAAGTTTTTTATGTATGCAATTTTTATTTACAAGAGTAGATTACGTTATATTCTTATAAACCAGTGCATGTGAACACATGTTTGTAACAAATTTAAACATTAATTATGTACATCGTTGATTTAGACCAATTAGATATGTACAATACAAATGCAAAAACAAATATACATAAAAAAACATTCATTCTGGTCCAAATACATACTCGTGCAATTTTGCACGGGTTTAAAACTAGTTAATATAAATAGGATTTGATTTGTGGAGTTTTGGTGGTAGTTTGATAGTGTGAAAGTTGTTTGTGTTTTCATTGGATATCATTTTAGCTTTAGTAGCGGAATTAAGGGAGCTAGTAAGGGCGGTCGTCTCCACTATAAGACCATCCTCAAGCAGGGTCACAACTCACAAGGGAGGTCGTGACCTTCGCCTTAACCAACAATTAAACACAAGATTAGCGTGAAGCAAATTATCGTGACCTTTTGGTGAAAGAGGTCAATTTGTGACCTTTTTGCTTGCTCTTGACCCAATATGTGTCACATTATCATTGGTGGTAAACAAAACAAAAAGGGTTGGAAGGTGAAAAATAATTGGGTTGATAACCTAGTTCGTGATCTTCTGCTTGAGAGGGTGAAAATGAGTCAAGGTTAATAAGGTGGGATTACGAGTAAAATTGGGTCGCGACCTAATTAGCGCGACCATTGCTTAGACCATCCCAAAGCAGAAGGTCACGCTAACTAGGTCACCGATATTTTAGCCCTTAATTTCTCCTTATTTATCTTGACCCACTTTCACCCTCCCAAGCAGAAAGTCACGACCTAGGTCACCAACCCAATTATTTTTCACTTTTCAATCATTTTCCACTTTCTTACCCCACCAAAAACTCTCTCATATTTTTTCAATTATTACTCCCTCCGTACCACACCATAGGTAACGTAGGGAAAAGTGGAGTACTTAAGAAAAAGTGGAAAAGGTAAGGGTAAAGAGGGAAAAAATAGGTGGGGTATGTTGTATGTAATAGTGGGTTTAATTGTGGGTTGTTAGGTGGGTTATGTAATGACATTTTGTGTAAATATGAAATGGGTATAAGGATAACTTGGTAATGTTGTCGGCCAAATAAGGAATGTTACATTTGGTGTGGTACGTCCGTTTATGAAATAAGAGGGCGCCACCTACCGGGTCACCAAAATTCACCAATGTCTCAACTCAAGGTCACCAATTGCACCTATCTAGTTCAAGGTCATCCTAAACACCATCGATTTACTAGTTAATTACGTCATTAGCACTATGGGTGGGCATAATCCGGTCCGGACCGGAAAAATGGACCGGTCCGGACCGGAATCGAGTGGACCGGAACCGGAATTAAAAATTTCGGTCCGGTCTCCGGTCCACCATTTTTCAAGATTCCGGTTTTCGGTCCGGTCCGGTCCGGGACCAGTATTTTCCGGTCCAGACCGGTTTGGACCGGAATGCCCAGAATTATGGTTATTTTCATTTTTTTCTTAAAATTGTATTTTTATTCCGGTCTGATCCAGTCCAATGGACCGGAATTTTTGGACCGGAATTTGAAAAAAGTGGGTAAATCCGGTCCAACCGGTCCGGTCCGGTCTTGGACCGGAATTTTTGTAATCCGGTCCGGTCCGGGTCCGTGAATTTTGCCGATTCCGGTTCCGGTCCGGTCCGATTTTGGACCGGTGCCCAGCCCTAATTAGCACGACCCAACAAGGTCACGACCCGGTTGGTGACCTCTCTTGGGCATGGTCTTAGGGATGGTCTAAGCGATAAAAAAAATGGAATTTTTACTTTTGATTTTTGTAATTTTTTCTAGTTTACCTTATTGCATTATCAATTCGCCGAGCCGAAATTTCCGGCCCCTAAATAAAAGTCATGGCTACCCTAATGCTAGCTTGTCTAATGTAGTGTTCTTAACAAGTGTACTCATTGCTTATGAATGATCTTGATAAATTACTGCAACGATTCATATGACGGTCTCAAATGAGAACTTTTATATAATGTGAATCACATGTTTGGTTATCTGATATCAGAATGTTACTTTCATGACATGTCAATCTGATTGAGCATTGTAATGTTTTTTTTTCATTTTTCCTTTTCTATTCGTATTTTGAGGCGTGCGTTCACCCATGGACGGTTCTAAAGGATGATTCATGTCAGCCGACCCCCAATCATTTTGGAATTAAAGCTCTGTTGTTGTTGTTGTTGTTGTTGGAGGATTAGTTAAAGACGCAAGCATATATTCGAGTTTCTATAGCTTGGTAGTCTGGGAAGTGAATGGAGTGAGGCCTATGCAGTTCAATAATTTGTTCAACGCTTGGCACCGGGGTTGTCAGTTTCGCGGTTAATGGAACTATTAGAGAATATATTAGGGTGAGATTATCAGTCAACTCTCCCAAGTCTTAAGACTCTTCTACATCAGCTTTCCATTAACTTTTATTATTTCTTTATTGTTCAGACTCACCTCATACTTTATACATTATCCGCCAGACTCACCCCAGACTCTACTTTTCCACTCCACTTTTCTTTTTAACAAAAAGAAATGACACTTGTTGTCCACTTATTGGATAATTTTTCTTTCTTAAAGGTGGGGTCAAGACTCGCCCAAAGTCTTAAGTTGAGTCTTGGATTTTCAAGCTTCAACTTAAGACTTTGTCAAGACTAGGGTAGATTATTGGTAGTTTTGAGTGAGTCTTGTCCCAAAACTACCAATAATCTTACCCTTATCATAGCAGGAAAGATAATATTCTATGATAATATATTCTCTAATAGGAACTTGTGAGGAAGACTGGCATTTGGTTCAAGCAATTTACAATTAGTCTTGCTATACCGTCTATAGCTATAGACGGGTCAAATACAATGAAAGTGGTGACATTTTTGGCCCCACCACCCCACTTGTCTTTTGTTTTATTAAGAAAATGGTATTGTATTTGACCCGTCTTTCATTATAGACGGATATTGACGTCTATAATGAGATTTTGTGTGGTTCAAGAGAGGAGTCCAAATTGGTTTAACCTGTTGAGACTGATGCACCAGATGCCCTCCCAAGTGTGGATGTCGATTCTTTGTTTGTTGTGGAAGGTGGGTCTACGCCAAGGACAACGATGACGATAACTCATGGCGATGGATTATAGTGTAAGAGCGAGGGAAGCAAGGGTGATTTTTCTTTTTTTTTTTTCAAACCAATTATTCTCTATTACGAGTTCAGAAAACGGTAAAAAAAATTTCAAACCAATTATCTCGTCAAGATCTTGAATTCGAAAAAAAAATTCACCGTTTTTTGAACTCGTAGCCGATAGTTCTGGTTGGTCAAAGCTTTTTTAACGAATAAACTTTGACCGACCATAATTCCCGATTACGAGTTGAGACGTCGGTGAATTCTTTTCCAAACTGAAGTCCTCTTAAAGACGATCAAATTGAAAAAAAAAATATCGTATTCTGAACTTATAGCCAAGAGTTATTGACGGTCAAAATTTTTTTACAAGAAAAGAGGGTAAATCAAAGAAAATGAAAAAGTTGAGAGGTACACGACAAAATATCTCAAATATATAATTTATCAATATACTCCCTCCGTCCCGGTCAATTGTTGTCCTTTGGTTTTGGCACAAAGACCAAGGAATGAGGAGAGAGCCAATTATAAGATGACAAGTGGACTAAATTGGATGTCAATGATCAAATTACTCATCAAATGCAATCCTAAAATAGAATGGACAACAATTGACCGAGACACCCAGAAAAAGGACAACAAATGACCGAGACGGAGGGAGTAAAATTTTAGCACAGTACTTAACCATTCACTGAGATTCATACATTGCAAATTTGCAACCTGAACTGCAAACTACTGTAAACAGTAAAAGTAACAAAAGATAATAATATATGGCTTTGTTAAATGTTTACTGCATTGTAAGAGCAGTTGTGTTTTACCTACTGATTCCTGCTATACTTAGTTGGGGAGATGCTGGTCATTATGCTACTTGTAAAATTGCTCAGGTAATACTACTAATCTAGTTGTACTAAGAAATAATTTGTTTGTATGTTTAGATTAGCCTAGTATGGAACCTGTGTTACCCCGTCGGATACGGCTATTTTGTGCGAATTTTTTAATTTTTTGGTCTAAAATGAAGTGTCGAGGTGTCGTGTGTCGACACGATAGATGTCGGACACGCGACACGTCAGGTAAGTGAAGTCTCGGAGTAACATAGGTATCGAACTATCGATTAGTTAAGGGGTCAGATGTACACATTTTAGAGTGGAACCTGGTTGGGTTTATGAGGTGGACTCTCTTTCTCTTCCATTTGGGTGTGGCTTAGACCCGTTTGCATGTTTAACCAAGTGCTGTGACTGCACTGGAGCGCGGGTCACCCTCAAATCATGCAATGGCATGAATTGCGAGGCCCTGGGTTATTGCATAGTGACCTTCTGGTCTGTTAAAAGAGAGGGCCGGCTTACCTTGCTGTCGCGTATCTGTCGGGGTTTGCTCTCAAAGATGTATCGCCCTAGGCTGCTAATGAGAGATGTTCCTCGTTACCAAAAAAAAATAAAGTTTCCATTTTTGTTGGTTTAGATTGCCCTTTAGCTTTTGTACTTTTTTTCAGTTACTTCAGTTCAGTTCTAACTGTTTTGTTTCCGCCCTAGGCTGCTAATGAGAGATGTTTTGCTTCGTACAGGATTATCTGACTGAATCAGCCAAGGATGCAATGAAAGAACTATTGCCAGGATCTGCAAATGGCGAACTTGCAGCTGTTTGTTCACGGCCCGATTTGGCTGAGATTCGTAAACGCTATCCCTGGACCGGTGAATTGCATTATGCTTACACTCCTGACTTTCAGTGTAATTTCGGTTATAACAGTAAGATCCTTTGACCGACCATTTACCAATTACCACTGGCAGTGGCGGAGCCAGGATTTGAACTTAGGGGGGCGAACGACTAATTTCATAAGGCACCCTCAAAAAAACTTCGAAAATTTCATCTGTCAGGGGGCGACCGCCTCTGCTAGCCCCCCCTAGCTCCACCACTGACCGCTGGTGAAATCCTATGAATCAGTCTCACATGTACTAACATTTTAAACGTGCAGGAGACTGTCACAATGCTGCAAATGAGACACATAGATGTGTGGTTGGAGCAACTTATAATTATACAATGCAACTTGAGTTGGCCTACAAATACCATCAAGCTGAAGCTTTTTCCAATTGTATGCCGTTTGTAATTTTCTGTTACTTATCTCCGATTCTATGATTTCTTGCCAATTCTCAACCTTTTTGAGGAGATATTGAACAAATTACAAATTAGATTTCACTACATTTCGACAAATGTAGCCTATAATAGGAAATAAATATAATTGTTGGGCCTCAACCATTACCTTAAGGTTTTGGTTGAGATGGTTCATCTATCCTGTTATTAGAGCTAGTGTGACCAAGAGGTCACGGGTTCAAAAATCCTAGCAGCCTCCAATAACTCACGAAGTGGAAATTCAGCACATGGTATGAGGGGGCCTGTGCACTAAGTACTAACCACTCTTCGAGCCCAGTGGGCACTCGAGTGAGGGGGCATAATAGGAAATAAATATAATTGTTGGACCTCAACCATTACCTTAAGGTTTTGGTTGAGATGATTCATCTATTAGTCTATATGGATTGAACGGAGGAAGTGTACCATTAAGTCACCTTTCTTCTGGTTTAAAGTTTGTGTTACTTATGGTGCTAATTGTTGTATATAGATAACTTGACAGAGGCACTCATGTTTTTGGCGCATTTTATTGGCGACCTTCATCAGGTGTGCTGTACTGCTCAGTTGTTTCCTGATGCTTATGTTTGCTAAATACTACAGGGTACACTTTATGCATTCAGATAGTGAGTCTGTTGTCCAATCTTGAAATGATTTTTTTTTTTTTTTTTTTTTTTGCAGCCTTTGAATCTTGGATATCTCGGAGACTTGGGTGGAAACCGTGTTATTGTCAGCTGGTTCAATATGCCGACCAGTTTGCACCATGTATGTTTGGTTTCTTTGCGTATTCATCTTTTACTTTACTCCTACAACCTACAGCCCCAACTTATATCCTCTGCATCCAATATACCCTGGACTGGGTCCGTCTCACCAAGTCTTGATAATCTCCCCTTAAACGACACACCATGTGTCTCACGGGGCTTGTGCTACACTAACTCCTCTGCATCCAATATACCCTGGACTGGGTCCGTATCCAGTGCCTCAGTGCGTCGCTCCGGAACCGCCATTGGACTTACCAAGTACCGCTTTTGTTGTCTCCATTAAGACTTCCACCTTCAAGTCTTGGCCTGATGAATCTCTGTGTCTAGCCCAAGTAAGACTTCCACCTTCAAGTCTTGGCCTGATGAATCTCTGTGTCTAGCCCAAGTAGAACCCTGGGCTCAGATACCACTTGTTGTGCGGAAGCGTGAATATCCCGTGTTTTGTCCGCTTTGGGCCAAGCCCTCACGGATTTACTCTTGGGCTCCTTCCCAAAAGGCCTCATACTATTATATTTTATAGACACTTATAAAGATGATCTTCCATCTTTATTCTACCGATGTGGGACAAGGGTTTGCACCCTAACAATTCATTATCTGGTGTAAAAGGGGTCAAAAGGCTAAGTCATGAGTATCGCCCCTCAACGACTTTACTGTTAAAAATGTGTGCATTAAATAATCACGAGTTTTTCATATAAGTGAATGTCGCACGTAGTTAATCTGTACTTTTTAGGTATGGGATGATGCAATCATCGACACAGCCTTGGAAAGATACCATGGTTCAAATTTGACAAACCTGATAGAAGCAATCAAGAGTAACATGACAGTAAGCTTCTCGCCTTTCTATTATAGCTCGTCTTTGCTAACGATTCCAGGTCCTTAAAATGCTTCTTAACTAAATTCAGGACGACTGGCTAAGTGAGCTCAAATCCTCGGAAGCATATCACAGCTCAGGTTCTCTTAGAGAGTAAGTACATATAATATTTTCCTTTATCAGATACCAGTGCTGGACATGGCACACAGGTAAATTTACTTATTATGAGTTCAGGTCATGTGGGGCCGTGGGGTTCCGTGTTATTGGGTTGTTTCGAGTACGAGTCATTTTCAGGTTGTTCTGGGTCTTGTTATGGATCAGGTCACGTTAGGTATAGGTCTGCTTCTGTTGGGTTTGTGCCTTGATTCTGTTAATCGCCGCTTCGAACGACTATGCGGGGTATCTGGGGCTAGGTCTGTATTGGGCCTTTATTAGGTCATTCATTCTGTATTACCGTTTGAATCTGTAATCTGAAAACTCCTCACATATCAATAAAACTCTCTACTCTCTCCCTTCTGCCCTCCTGTGGACGTAGCTAACACCCCGTTAGTGAACCACGTAAATGTGTGTTTGCCTTTTTATTGTTCTTTTATTTGTTCTTTCTTGCTTCTGTTATAACAGCTTCAGTATAATATATTCAGCAACATCGTCTTGAGACTGACCTTAGAATTTCTGCAGTTTCGCAGCTGAGAGTATTTCTTTGGCTTGTGAATATGCATACAAGAATGCCATAAACGGAACACAACTGAACGGTAATCCACAACCCAAAATTCATAATCTCAAAATGATTTGGGTCGGCTAAAATGAATCTCGTCCTCTGAATCTGAATTTATTTTATTGGAACACAGACGATTACTTCCTCTCTCGGCTTCCAATTGTGGAGAAAAGGTTAGCTCAAGGTGGAAAGCGCTTGGCAGACATTCTCGAAAAGTTTTTCGGAGCAAAAACCAGTATTCAGAAGCAAGTCATATCTGCGGTTTAATAGACTAATTATCTTTGATGTAAAACTTTATTGCTTTCAAATAAAATTGCATGGAATTTAGAGGACTTATCTTGAATTAATTTCTGATCTGTAATTTTTTTTTTCTGCAAAGACATTATTGGTTCCGAATCTAGATAATAATAGTTATTCCTTCTGTAGATGCAGCGCATTCACTGTGATTACCAAGCCAGGTTCGATCCTATAACCTGTGAGTTATGGGTTGACTACGCTTCTGCCTCGCGACTCTAATGACATTGCTCACCTACTCAATTACTCATTCACTGCCTGTATAAGGAATATGTCGGAACTATTAGTGTTAACGATGTTGCTACACGCAAACCACTAAACATTTTGGGAAGGATTTGTGGCTCGTTCCGTTAATTTTGAATCAGTTTTGTTCATTTATCATGACCGTGACTCAAAAATTTAGGCCATAATTATATGGTTATACCGTTTCAAGTAATGAGCGAAGTCATGTAATAATTACCATAATATATTTTCATACTCCCATTAATTAAAATTTCCGTTGTATATTTCAAACAATGATAAACATAGAACGAGACGAAGGGAGCATAAAGAGTAAAGACTAGGAGTGAGCAAATAAAATGAAAGACATAAATGAGTGAGAGGAATGAATAGCGAAGAAAGTAAACAACAAGAGGATCCGTGGCGCAATGGTAGCGCGTCTGACTCCAGATCAGAAGGTTGCGTGTTCGATTCACGTCGGGTTCAATTTCCCGATCCTCATCACTGTCTTTTTGCTGTCTGTGTTTTATATATTTGCATTTATATAGTACTACGTCGCGTCTAAAAGCAACAAGGTCGTTGTAGTATAGTGGTAAGTATTCCCGCCTGTCACGCGGGTGACCCGGGTTCGATCCCCGGCAACGGCGTTTTTTTTTTCCTGGTTTATCAACCTTTATTATTCCCTAATTATAATTTTCCCCAAATCCAACTCTCAATCACCATCTTATATTACTAACCCTAGAAAATTAAAATTGCAAATTTCCCTCTTTTATTCCATCGTACATCAAAGTATCAAATCATAGCCTTGAAGGTATGAGTAAACTACAATTCAATTTTTATTTAGTGTTATAAATAGATTACACTTTTTTAAAAAAAATGTTGTAATTGCTAGTTTTAATGTTCCTTTGCTAATTTTTGTATGTTTCTATTGATCATGTTTCTGGGTATTTTGTAGTTTGTTATTTTAATTAAAAAAAATCCAACCTTGCAGTAGTTATAGTGTGAGACGGTCTCACAATGTAAGACGGACCATTTGTATGATGATGACTCTTCTATTGATAGCAATAAATGAATGAATTTTTAGAAAATAAAAATAAAAATCGTGAGACGGTCTTATTCTAGAATTTGTGCTCATTGGGTATCATGAGCTTCAGTAGCGGAACTATGGGGGCTAGCAAGCACGATTGGCAGTTAAGATTTTGATCATGTTTCTGGGTATTTTGTAGTTTGTTATTTTAATTTAAAAAAATCGAACCTTTCAGTAGTTATAGTGTGAGACGGTTTCACAATGTAAGACGGACCATTTGTATGTATGATAATCACTCTTTTATTGATAGCAATAAATGAATGAATTTTTAGAAGAAATAAAATAAAAAGGATTGTGAGACGGTCTTATTCTAGAATTTGTGCTCATTGGGTATCATGAGCTTCAGTAGCGGAACTATGGAGGCTAGCAAGCACGATTGACAGTTAAGATTTTGAGTTTTTTCCTGGTTTACCTTATTGCATTATCAGTTCGCCACTGAGAAAATTTCGACTGCTTGCTTGTCTAATTTAGTGTTCTTCAGAGAAGTGTACTGATTGCTGACGAATGATTATTGTCCACAATTAAATGCTCTAATGAATGATCTTGAATCGTGATGAATTATTGCAGCGGCTCATATAACGATTTCAAATGAGAATTTGTATATAATGTGAATCATGTTTGGTTATCTGATATCAGAATGTTACTTTGAGCCGAGGACATGTTCATCTGATTGATCATCGTAATGTTTTTTTTTTTTTGAAGGATTAGTTAAAGACTTAGAGTCGTATTTTCTAGTTTCTACAGCTTGGTAGTCGGGGAAGTGATCAAAGTGAGGATTATGCAGTTCAATAGTTTGAGGGTTGGAGGAGAGAGCGCCATGAAACTCTTTGATGCACATTGTCACCTACAAGAGCCGAGGATATTTAGCTTCGCCCCCCAAGTAATTCGCTCAACGCTTGACACTGGGGTTGTCAGTTTCGCGGTTAATGGAACTTCTGAGGAAGACTGGCATTTGGTTAAGCAAATGAGTGATTCCTATCCATCTGTTGTTCCTTGTTTCGGTATTCACCCTTTGTGGGTCCCAGAGAGGAGTCCAAATTGGTTTAGCGTGTTGAGACAGTACTTTGAGTCTACACCGTGTGCTGCTGTTGGGGAAATTGGTCTGGATAAAGGGTCGAAAGGGAAAACGATTAATTTTAGTGATCAGGTTGATGTTTGTAAGAAACAGTTGGAACTTGCCAAAGAGCTGAAAAGGCCAGCTTCAGTCCATTGTGTCCGGGCCTTTGGTGACCTCCTTGACGTGATGAAATCAACTGGCCCATTTCCCGAGGGAGTTATTCTTCATTCTTTTTTAGGTTCGCCTGAAATGGTCCCTCAACTCGCGAGTCTTGGGGGGTATTTTTCCTTTTCGGGATTCCTTATGGCAATGAAACCACAAAAGGCGAAAAAATTGGTGAAATCTGTTCCGTCTGATAGAATCCTTCTTGAGACTGATGCACCAGATGCTCTACCAAGTGTGAATTTCGATTCTTTGTTTATTGTGGAAGGTGATTCTTCCCTCCCTCCTGAACTTCAAGGACGAGGTGAAAGCCCTTACTTAAGGGGAAATGGTGACATGCCAGATGTTGTGAAGGACGCACCAGTTCCACCAAAAGGAATGTTAAATCACCCGGCAAATATCCATAAAGTTCTCGGTTATGTGGCTTTCCTGCTTGAAATGAGTAAAGAAGATCTTGCAGAAGTGACTTACAGGAATGCTGTGCGACTGTTTTCCTACGAAGGATCTAAAGTACGAAAAGAAGGTTTGTTAGAGGCCTTTTCTGATGTTTGTTATTTGATTTAAGTGTGTCTGATCTATTTTGTATAATTTGCTCTTTTTTCATTTATTTTCATTATTACACCTCTTATTGACGAATTTAAATGCTGATTCATGTTAGATGGCCTGATTGTGATAAGATTTCTGAGTTCTGAATGTTAGAAGCCTTAATGAATTTTCTGACCAGATTAAGATGGGCGGCCGTGGAAAATATTTTTTTACATTGGACTCTTTTAATTGCTATAATTACTTAATTGGCAGTTTTTACTGTTGTTAGAATTCAAAGTTATCCCTTGCTGACCTTTCTGCCACCCATTCTGGTTCTAACATTGGTGATTATGTTGTTTTTGTATATTATTTCCTCATTTTTTCCGTATCAATTGGCAAAGTGCACGAATCGTCAAAACACCAAAGTGACAGAAAATATCAGCCTGTTTGTGATTATGACTGAACTTATGATTCTCTGTTATAACCACAGGTAATGTCGTGGCGGACTCAACTGCATAGCAGCCTTCCTACTCAGTGCAGAATCATGCAGTGGTGGAACTCATGAATCGTGCTAAAAATCTATCAGCTGCAGAACTGCCCTTGCCTTACGACTCCTTTTTAAACCTATCTAGTATCTTTCTCATCGCTGCTCTACTCGCTACAATGTAATGTCGTTTTTCTCGTGTAGCAGTCACGTTGTTCAGGATCTGTGTTTCGCCATGCTGTGAGGTCATCAGGTCATGTACTTGATCCCATTGAAGAGTATATTACTTCAGTATTATGAACAGATTCTAGCAGTCTGCAACTTTGTATCATTTCAAAAATACGAAAGCAGTACTTATACAGTTGTACCTATAATGATTCATTGAGCCACACACACGGAAGCTTAATAGGAGCTAGACGCGGTTAAGGGTGTCATACTGTTTGGATCATTATCAGTGCATTACTGTCAGGTCATTCGCATACAGGTCAGTTTTGGTTGCTTTCGGGTCTGGTCAACTGTGTCATTTTCATGCCGTTTCAGGTTGTGTAACAGTAATATTTTTCTTTCATGTTTGGCAATTGAAGTACGGTCATTTTCAGATTGTTCTCTCTCCTTTTTTTTTTTCCCGGAAAAGATCAGGTAGGATTGTTTTTGGTTAATTCTACTTCGGGTGTTTTTTCAGTTTAAGGTTGAGTCAGTTTAATCTGAAAAAATATTTTTTTGTCAAATCCAGTAAGAACAAAGTAGCAATGGTGCCCTAGGTCGGGATCAGATGTCTTTCTTGTGTTTCCATTTACCCATTTCATCACTGTAAAACCCAGCGTCACCAAGATCCTCTGCCACACGCCACACTTTCTTGATGTACTTGACATCTAACCATGCTGCATAGTCAGATCGAGTGATACGAACACAAACCAGGATCTCGACCTCAATACTGAGGAAAGCTTCAGGATCTGATGTATACCAAAACATTTATATATCTCTTTTTTTTTGAGGGAAAAACATTCATATATCTCGATATAAACCCAATGCTGTAGTTTTTTTTTTTTTTTTTTTTTTTTTTTTTGACATAGAGAAAAAGGATAGCTTACAGCATCCCAAAAGTTACATAATGACTATTACTTTTATGTTCTTTTCTTTTACTCCGCATGATTACCTTTTCGTTTGTTACAAGTATAATTGTACCTTATTTTTTGTCCATGAATAAACTACTTACCTCAGTATTGAGGTCGAGATCCTGGTTTGTGTTCGTATCACTGAATCAGCCAAGGATGCTACGAACACAAACCAGGATCGAGTGATACGAACACAAATCTGACTGAATCAGCCAAGGATGCTATGAAGGGACTACTGCCAGAATCTGCAAATGACGAACTTGCAGCTGTTTGTTCATGGCCTGATTTGCGGGAGGTTTGTAAAGGCTATCCCTGGAGTGGTGAATTGCATTTTGCTGACACACCTGACTTTGAGTGTAATTTTGATTATCGCAGTAAGATCCTCTAATTCTACCACTCTGGTGAAATCCTACCTGTTGAGCTCGTTGACATCTGCTAACTAGTTTAACCTGTAACGTTTAAACGTGCAGGAGATTGTCACAATGCTGCAAATGTGAAAAATAGATGTGTTATCGGAGCAATTTATAATTATACAATACAACTTAAGTCAGCTAACTATCAGTATGGAGCCTACTCTAAATGTAAGCCATCTGTAATGTACTGTTATCTCTGATTCTATGATATCTTACCACTTCTCAAATACTTCGACGGGATATTGAAAAATTATGTTGTATATAGAATTATAGATAACTTGACAGAGGCACTCATGTTTCTGGCGCATTTCGTGGGCGATCTTCATCAGGTGTGCTGAACTGCTCAGTTGTTTCCTGGTGTTTATGTTTTCTAATTACTACTCGTAAATATGTTGGACATTCAGATTTTAGAATACATGCTGGCAATAGTTAAAATTTAAAAACTACTGATTTCTTGCTGAAACTTGTTCTCTGAGGCAGAATCTAACCGAAAATCTCGAACTTTTTTACTTCCTATTGGATATGGAAGCAAGATTTGGATATAACATAGAGAGATTTAGACCAACAAAATCAATGTCTGATAGAATGTGTGTAAATTATATTTTTCATTAATCTATGATTGCCTTTGTTGCAGCCTTTACATCTTGGATATCTCGGAGACTTGGGTGGAAACCGGGTTTTTGTCAAATGGTTCGATAAGAAGACCAATTTGCACCGTGTATGTTTCACTTGCTCTTACCAGTCTTTTTTTTTGGCGTAAAGGGGGCCACAAGCCCACAAGGGCAGTTTGATGCTGACAGGCTTCAAGCCTAGGTCATGGTTATCTCCTTTCTGTGACTTTATCGGCTAACATCAGCTGCTCTTTACCATTTCTTTCAGTTATTTTGAGCAAAAACTACCGTGCCACCTAGTTCGCTGTACATTAATCATATATAGGCATCAGCTGTAAAATGCAGCTGTTTCTATTTCATAAATGAGCCAAATATTCTGCTGTGTAAAAGTTGTTGAAGTGATGTATGTATTTAATAATCAATGGCGGAACCAAAAACATAACTTTTTGTTAGAAATTTTTAGTTAATTTTCCTGGCTAACTCTATTGCGTTAGGTTTTCGTCCCCTAACATCAAGTCCTGGTTCTGCCACTGTCAATAATCATGTGTTTTTTCTTATGAGTGAATATCAGACTTATTTAATCTTTACTTTTTAGGTGTGGGATGATGAAATCATTGACACGGCCTTGGAGAGATACTACGGTTCAAATTTGACGAACCTGATAGAAGCAATCAAGAGTAATGTAACAGTAAGCTTCCTGATGACAAGTTGATGATGTGTCAAACTGAAATGCATATAACTATATTAGCATATATACAACTTGTCTTTGCTAGCGATTCCTGATCCTTACAATGTTTCTTAACTAAATTCAGGACAACCGGTTTAGTGAGATCAAATCCCCGAAAGCATGCCACCGCTCAGTTTGTCCCAATCAGTAAGTACTAGACATGGCAAACAGGTCACTCGGGTCGGTTGTCTCATTATGAGTTTAGGTTAGGTTACATAGGGGTTTAAGCATCAGGTCATTTCAGGTATGAGTCAGCTTCGAATATTCTATCAGGGTTGGTTTGGGTCGGGGTCATTCGCGTCAGGGCAAATATGTGAAGTACACATCAGCATCTTAAGACTGTACTTGTGCAGGTACGCAGCCGAGAGTGTTTCTTTGGCTTGTGAATATGCATACAAGAATGCAGCAAATTTAACTCACCTGAACGGTAATTTACAAACCCTAATCTTGATTCATATGCTTCTGACTGGAGATTAGATTTTCTGTACACTCTATCCCAAAATGATTTGAGGTCGGCTATCAGGAATCACATCCTCTTAATATGGTTTTGCTTTGTTGGAACATAGATGACTACTTCCTCTCTCGGCTTCCAGTCGTTGAGAAAAGGTTAGCTCAAGGTGGAGTGCGCTTGGCAGTCCTTCTCGAAGAAATTTTCGGAGCAAAAACCAGGATGCAGAAGCAAAGCAAGTTATATCTGCGATTTAATAGACTAATCAAATGATGTTGTCCTGCTCAGAAACCGCTAGAGTTAATCGTCTTTGATGTGAAACATTTATTACCAAGAAATAAAATTGCACTGAATTCAGATAACTTCCCTTTGATTAAGTTAATTACTTCTGTATCATTTTTTTCCTGCAATGGCAAAATTGATTCCGATATATGATTTGAGACGGAGGGAATATTACAGTGGGGAATATTATGCATCCAGCATCGATAAATGTTACTGACTGTTGATATTTTGTTAATGCTAAATTACAGTTAACTCGACTCAAACCCGATTGATCAGACTCGTAGATAATGACCAGAACATGTAACAATAACCCAACACCTGAAATAAACCGTAACCCAAATTAACCCGACTCAAACTCTAATAAATCAAGTCAAACCCGACCTGGATTACAATTTTCGCGGCCTACTCTCATCCTGTGAATCCTTTCTTTTAGAGTTTTAGGTCATCCATATCTTCGAATTCACGCTATGATAAAATATGTTATCGTAATTAATTATTGTTCTAATAAAATATTAATATGACTAGAACGAAGAAATTTCGAGCAGTGGGATTATTAAACTATAAAAGATGCTGTACTGCAATCCTCGTGCTCTTTAAGCTTTGTTTATATTTGAAGCAGTATGGTTGTTACTTGCCAAGGCAGAATAAACTATATGTGAAAGTAGCAAAAGATTACATGGCTTTGCTGAATGTATACTCGATTTCTGTCGCGCTGGTGTTCTTCCAACTGATTCCTGCAATACTTAGTTGGGGAGAAGCAGGGCATTATGCTACTTGTAAAATTGCTCAGGTACTGTTCCATTCTTCTTATAACTTACTAATCTCGTTGTACCGAGAAGTTATTTGCTTGTATCGATAGAGTTAAGGGGTCATGTACGCGGTTTGTACCTGTGATCTTAAATAAGTTTTAGGATGTAACCGCACTTGAATGCTACATTCTGTAAAGTAAACAGATCTGAAAAAAACATTTGGTAAATGGCAAACCGCGTACATGACCCCTTAACTTTTTTCAGATCTGTTTACCTTACTGTTCGACTTTTATGCATATTTAAAGACGGACAATATTTTGCTTTTTACAGGATTATCTTACTGAAGCAGCCAAGGATGCTATGAAAGAACTATTACCAAAATCTGCAAATGGTGAACTAGCAGACGTTTGTTCATGGCCTGATTTGCCTGAGATTCGTAAAGGCTATCCATGGAGTGGTGAATTGCATTATGCTAACGCTCCTAACTTTGCGTGTAGTTTTGATTATTGTAGTAAGACCCTTTAATTTTACCATGCCGCTAAAACCCTACCAGTTGAGCTAGCTGACATCTCGGAACCAGTCTAACCTGTAACATATAAACGTGCAGGAGACTGTCACAATGCTGCAAATGTGAAAAATAGATGTGTAGTTGGAGCAGTTTATAATTATACACGACAACTCGAGTCTGTATACCATCACTATGGAGCTTATTCCAAATGTAAGTCGTCTGTAATATACTTTTATGATTTTTTTACCATTTCAAATCATAGGAATTCAAAGAATTGGAATAAGTAGAACTGCGTATCCATTAAGTCGCCTTTCTTCTGGTTTAAAATTTGTCTAACGTAAGGTGCATTATGTTATACTCCGTATATAGATAACTTGACAGAGGCACTCATGTTCCTGGCGCACTTCATGGGCGATCTTCATCAGGTGTGCTGATCTTCTCAGTTGTTTCCTGGTGCTTATGTTTGCTAATTACTACACATGTAATATGAAGCGCGGAAAGCTGATATTTCTGTGGTTAAATTTTGAAATGATGCCTTTCATGCAGCCTTTACATCTTGGATATTCCGAAGACTTAGGTGGAAACCGGATTATTATCAGCTGGTACAATAAGACGACCAATTTGCATCGTGTATGTTTCAGTTCTTTGTCTCCTCCTCTTTCACTTGCTCTTATTATTTTTTTCTCACTTTTGGTGTAATAAACGGGGCCACAAGCCCACAAGGGAAAGTTTGATGTTAACGGGTTTCAAGCCGTCTCAGTGACTTTATCAGCTAACATCAGCTACTTGGGTATCAATTCTTTCAGTTATTTTGAGCAACAGACACGGAAACATCTATGTCGGTCATTTTATTCTCACTTTTTGTATAATGCAGCTGTTTCTGTTTCGTAGATGAACCAAATATTCTGCTGCGTCAAAAATGTTAAAACTTAAAAGGCGCGTCTGTTCAAAAATCATGCGTTTTTCTTATAAGGAATGTCAGACTTAATTAATCTATGATTCTGTACTTCATAGGTATGGGATGATGAAATCATTGACACAGCCTTGGAAAGATACTACGGTTCAAATTTGACGAACCTGATAGAAGCAATCAAGAGTAATATAACAGTAAGCTTCTTGCCTTCTACACAATTTATTTACCTAGTACTGTAATGCGTTTATGCGTGGCATATTGGCATATATAGCTTGTCTTTGCTAACAATTCTTGCTTCTTAACTAAATTCAGGATGACCGATTAATAAGTGAGATCAAATCCTCGGAAGCATGTCACCATTCAGTTTGTCCTAATCAGTAAGTTGTCTAAGTACCAGTACAAGACATGGCTAAGCAGGTCATTTGGCTGGTCGAGTTATGAGTTCAAGTTATTTAAGGATCCACTGTTATCGGTCATTCCGTGTTAAGGGTCATTTACGTGTTATTCAGGTCTGTCAGGTCATTCCAGGTCGTGGCTATTAAGAAATTTGTTCCTATATAGTCTTTTTTTTTTATCAAATCCTTGTTTAACCGACCAGCTTATTATGGATTGGGTCATTTCGGGTATGGGTCTGTTTCTTGACAGGTTGGGTTTTGAGCCGGGCAGATTCGTGAGGTCTAGATGCCACTCTCCCATGTACTCACCCAACAGCATCCCGAGACTGACTTTATTACCTGTACAGGTACGCAGAAGAGAGTATTTCTCTGGCCTGTAAATATGCATACAAGGATGCCACAAACGGAACCCAACTGAACGGTGTGTATACTTCAACTTAAGAACAAATTTCTGTGGTCTTTGCTAGTTAAGTATATTACTCCCTCCTATTCTTCTTTTTCTTCCCCTTTGGATGGGGCACAATATTTAAGGAAGAGAATAAAATATGAATTGGGTGGGGTTTGGTGATAGGAGAGAGGAATGAATAAAATAAGGAATTGTGAGTTGGGTGGGGTTTGGTGATAGGAGAGAGAAATGAATAATTATGAATTAAATAAGGAATTGTGAGTTGGGTGGGGTTTGGTGATAGGAGAGAGGAATGAATAAAATAAGATTAAAAGTTTCCAAAAAAGGAAAGGGGAAGAAAATAGAGAATAGGAGGGAGTATAAATGACCTCAAATTAACCTAATACGACATCAGATTAATAATCTGAAAATAATTTGGAGTTGGCTAACACGTATCTCATCCACTTAATCTGATTCAATTTTCTTGGTACACAGATGACTATTTCCACTCCCGGCTTCCAATCGTGGAGAAAAGGCTAGCTCAAGGTGGAGTGCGGTTGGCAGCCCTTCTCGAAGAAATATTCGGAGCAAAAACCAGGATGCAGATGCAGAAGCAAGTTATATCTGCGATTTACTAGACTAAGATGATGATATATTGCTTAGAACAAGCTAGCGTTTATCGCCTTTGATGTGAAACATTTAATGCCATGAAATAAAATTGCACTGATTTCAGATGACTTCCCTTAAAACACACCAAAAATAAGGAAGGATGGCAGGAAGCTTTCACTGTAAATATCAGAGCCAGGTTTCGATCCTGGGACCTGTGGGTTATGGGCCCACCACGCTTCCGCTGCGCCACTCTGATGTTGTTGTACATTCTCAAGTTTAAAATTTATATATCAATTTAACGTAAATTGGATTTATCATACGCACTATTAGAATATTGAGATTGAACAAATTGACATTAAAGCCTCATTTTTTTTTTTTTTGATAAGGAAAGGAAACTAGGTCAATCGTAATCGATCCATAACATCTTCGCGGATGAGAGCGGTAATCAAGAGTCAAGAAAACTTTCAGATTACCCAATTCATAAGGAATAAAGGGGAGCAAATGGTACAAATAGTATTTTCGATCCCCGATATTGTAGCGTCCTTGTGGCTTATTTGACGCAAAAAAAATGTAGTTGGTAAATGATTTCTTATTTGGGCCGAGTTATTAAGCGTTCTCCTATTTTAATCGCATTATTATAAGATCATTTTAGTTATAAAAAATTATGAGTAATAGTTAGTAAAGTATTGATTAAAAGCAATCATTTCAAATGATTTAGAGTCATTTTTCAAAGTCACATGTTTTGATTGAGTAAATTTGAAAGCGGAATTTTTTGTTCAGTATCGCTTGATTAGTGTCAATTTTAATCACCATAAGTGTAACTAGTTCTGACGAAATTAACTCGACTTAAACCCAAAAAATAGTAATGGAGATCCTTTGTCCCATTTCGTGTCCCATCTTATGTCTCATAACTTCTGCCGATGACACTGATGAGTCATAATTATATTCTCCTTAATTACTTTTGATACGATTTCGTGCTAAATTATGTCATTTACATGCTTTTTATGTTTTTTTTTTTTTTTGGCAACGATAAAGAAAAGTTCCTTACATAGTGCTTAGTTGACTCTCGGAGCCAGACTTTATTATTACATTACCTGAAACATAAGTTAAACGGGGTTAGCAAAAAGAAAAGGCTTCTTGAGGGGGACGATCTGAGTTTGCCAAATGAGCGAATTCTTCTTTCCTCTTCTTAGTCAGTTGGGCTTCAGAGGACTACCTGCAACAAGACACACTTACACCCAATGTTGTCAGGATCGGGATTCTACTTTGGATCGATGGGGAGGGCAGGATCGAATCGGTAGAATCGGACCGTAGAATCGCAAGATTCTACTAACTCACTAAATATAATTTTTTATTTGGATCGTAAGATTCTACAACTATGATAGAATCGTAGGAACCAGGATCGGTCAAGCATTTTTGGATCGTAAAATCGTAGAATCGTTGGATCGAATCGCGATTCTGACAACAATGCTTACGCCTCGAGGACGTAGAGATTTACGTGAGAAAGACCTACTTATAGAGCAAGTAGATACATTGTGTCTCGGAGATTCATCCCCTTGCTATGATTTTTCTTTTTCTTGGAGTTAAAAATTATTCTGTGGCTCCGTACTTTATAGGTGTGGGATGATGAAATCATTGACACGGCCTTGCAAAGATACTACGGTTCAAATTTGACGAACCTGATAGAAGCAATCAAGAGTAATGTAACAGTAAGCTTCCTGCTTTCTACACAATTTATTTACCTAGTACTGTAATGCGTGGCATATTGGCATATATACAGCTCGTCTTTGCTAACAATCCTTGCTTCTTAACTAAATTCCGGACGACCGATTAACAAGTGAGATCAAATCCTCGGAAGCATGTCACCGTTCAGTTTGCCCTAATCAGTAAGTTGGCCGGTCTAAGTAAATATGCTGTTTTACCTGATCATGTACCAGTACAAGACATGGCTAGCAGGTCATTTGGCTGGTCGCGTCATTAGGAGTTTTAAGTTATTTCAGGATCCACTGTTATCTGTCATTCCGTGTTAAGGGTCATTTACGAGTTATTCAGGTCTCTGTCAGGTCATTCCAGGTCGTATTATGGATTGGGTCATTTCGGGTATGGGTCTGTTTCTTGACAGGTTGGGTTTTGAGCCGGGCAGATTCGTGAGGTCTAGATGTCACTATCCCATGTACTAACCCAACAGCATCCCGAGACTGACTATTATTACCTGTACAGGTACGCAGAAGAGAGTATTTCTCTGGCCTGTAAATATGCATACAAGGATGCCACAAACGGAACCCAACTGAACGGTGTGTATACTTCAACTTAAGAACAACAGATTCATAATCTCAAAATAATTTGGAGTTGGCTAACACGTATGTCATCATCCTCTTAATCTGATTCAATTTTCTTGGTACACAGATGACTATTTCCACTCCCGGCTTCCAATCGTGGAGAAAAGGCTAGCTCAAGGTGGAGTGCGCTTGGCAGCACTTCTCGAAGAAATATTCGGAGCAAAAACCAGGATGCAGATGCAAAATCAAGTTATATCTGCGATTTACTAGACTAAGATGATGATGTATTGCTTAGAACCCGTTAATGTTTATCGCCTTTGATGTGAAACATTTAATGCCATGAAATGAAATTGCACTGAATTCAAATGACTTCCCTTTTGATTAAGTTACTGCTGTATAATTATTCCTGCAAGTGCAACCCCATCATCAATTCTGAAACTGAGTTGCAAAAGCGAGTTATATCCACACAAAGGGCAAAAAAAAAGATGGCAGGAAGCTTTCACTGGAAATATCAGAGCCAGGTTTCGATCCTGGGACCTGTGGGTTATGGGCCCACCACGCTTCCGCTGCGCCACTCTGATGTTGTTGTTCATTCTCAAGTTTAAAATTTATATATCAATTTAACGTAAATTGGATTTATCAAACGCACTATTAATATTGAGATTGAACAAGTTGACATTAAAGCCTCATTAGTTGAAAATAGTATTTTCGATCCCCGATATTGTAGCGTCCTTGTGGCTTATTTGACACAAAAAAAATGTAATTGGTAAATGATTTCTTATTTGGGCCGAGTTATTAAGCGTTCTCCTATTTTAAGCGCATTATTATAAGATCATTTTAGTTATAAAAAATTATAGGTAATAGTTAGTAAAGTATTGATTAAAAGAAATCATTTCAAACGATTTAGAGTCATTTTTCAAAGTCACATGTTTTGATTGAGTAAATTTTTTTTAGAGAGAGGGGGGAGGTTAATTTAGAGAGAGAGCCTTGAAACAAGAATATGTGATCCATTGATTGAGTAAATTTGAAAGCGGAATTTTTTGTTCAGTATCGCTTGATTAGGGTCAATTTTATTTACTGTAAGTGTAACTAGTTCTGAGGAAATTAACTCGACTCAAACCCATAAAAGAGGACCTTAATTTGGGAAATGGATCCTCTCCATTTCCTTTCTCTCCATTTCCTCTCACAATCTCTTTAAAATAATAATTTCCCCTTTCACCTTCATTTTCCTTTATCTTTATGCGTAAATTTAGAACCGTTAGATGTTGTGCACATGCGATCCGCACCGTTAATAGGAACTTGCCTCTCCATTTCTTTTTAGGAAATGGAAAGGAAATGGGCTCCTTAATTTGACACCGGGAAAATAACCTGAGCGAAAATAACAGGTTACTACCTTATAAATTCGATCCAAAATAATTCAAGTATTCAAACCCCATACCAACCTATATAAAATTTAGAAATTAAACGACTAAAACTACGCATCCAAAAGTAATCCCGACTTGAAAGTGATCCGATCAGAGCCTGAACTAAATGACATGTTGGTTGTAATAAAAACCGTTGATTGAATTAAAACCCGAACCGAATGACTTGTTTGTGGTAATCAGAGCCGTTGAGTGAAATCTTTAGCCAAATCCAATGTGAAGTAAAATAGAATACAGAAAAGTATTTCGTACGAAGTAATACCCTTCGATTCACAATTCTTCCAGAAATCAATCGACAATTACCACTAAAACCCTAGAAATTCAAACGCAATAATCAAACAATCAAAGCTGTAGATCGTGTAAATCAGCATTCATCAATTCTATACGCAACAAATTCGAATCAGGTAGTTTCTTTATATCGACAGATTTTGTAGTGTTATTTTATGGATTAAGCTTGAAAATTGTGATAATTTGAAGTGAATTTCATAATTTATGAATTAGATAGAAAAGTTATTCATGTTCTTCGCTGTTTTTCGATTATTCGGTTGTATTGGATTGCTATTATCTGAATTTGAGCTCGAAGATTGAGATGATTTGATTACATGAGAAAATTGAGATGCTTAATTTTGAATTTCCTCTGTTATGATTTATGAATGTGAAAAGTTATTCGCATTCTTCGCGGTTTTTAATTGTTTGGTTGCATTGAATTGTTATTATCGGATTTGAGCTTGTAGATTGAGATGACTTGATTACTTGAAAGCGAGATGCTTATTGTGAATATCATCCCTTATTAATGAGAAAAGTTAATCGTGTTCTTCGCGGTTTTTAATTGTTTCGTTGTATCAAAATATTATAATGTGAGATTGAGCTTGAAGATTGTATTGAAAAATTGAAATGTTCTTCGCTTGTTTTATTATCCGGTTGTATTGGAATTTGGAATGTTATTATCCAAACTTGAGCTTGAAGATTGAGATGATTGGATTACTTGAAAGCAAGATGCTTAATTGTGAATTTCCTCGCTTATGAATGACAAAAGTTATTCATGTTCACTGCTGTTTTTAATTATTTCGTTGTATCAAAATGTTTTTATCTGAACTTGAGCTTGAAGATTGTATTGAAAATTTGAAATGTTATAACTTCGGTTGTAGAATGGCTTCATATAAGTTTTGTAATACGAAAGTGAGATGCGTTAAGAAGTTATTTTGATGTTGGTTGGTGTTTTTATTTGTTAGATTGTAGACATGTATAGTAACATGGGAGCTCAGCCTGGAGGGCAGCAACAACCCTTTATGCACCACATGGGCCCGCAGGCGGGAAGCCAACAACCACCCTACCCTAACCAAGCTAATCCGTTTGGGAATCCATTCTATGGCCCTGGTTCGGGATTGGTTCGCAGTGGATTGAGTGCGTATGGGGAGAAAATCTTAGGGTCAAGCTCCGAGTATGTGCAAAGCAATGTGAGTAATGCTCTGATTACTCAAACCTATTTGTGTTTACCTTTATGCATTTTCAATTCTGGTGAGGTTTTGTTTGTTCTCCCCTTAGCTTTCATCATGGTAGTTTTCTTGTGTATTGCTGGAACAAGATTAGGCTGTGTTTCGATTTTCATTTAGTAGGAGTTCGTAGCATTTTTGTATGGTGCAGAATGTTCATGCTTCATGTATTCTGGTGTTCCTCAACGTGTACTTCTGGACTTACTGTAGTGCCACCCATACTCAGGGTGTGGTAGTGTGGAGTCAAATGAGAGTCCTGTGCTCATGCTTTAGATGAGATATTTTGATGGAAAAGATGGTCGACAGTATCTTAAAGGGCATTGGAACAAAATCCTTCCAACATTGTAAGGATAGGGAAGGACAGTGGAACCAAAAAAAAGTCGTTTAGGTATTGTGTTTATTCTCTCACAGTTGATCGACATATATGCCCCATTCCCACATCTTAGAATTAGAATCAACAAAGAACGCTGTCAAGAACTTGAGGGTAGTTGAGTTATAACTGATTTCATTGCCGATACAAAACCTATCATAAAATTTAGGGTTTGGATAAGTTTTTAACTTGTGGCTTAAAGAAGGTAAATGAAGAAAATTGTCAAGAACTCAAGGGTTGTTGAGTTATAACTGATTTTAGTCATTTCATTTAGGTGGGAAGCCTTTCATAAAAACTTGTGGTTTAAAGAAGCTTTAAACAGTAATGTATTTTCCTTGAGATTCCCCAATACATAGGGACATGAACTTTTTTCATCTTAGCCCCTTCTCATTTGGTAATGGTTAGGGCAATTCTCCTCTACTGTGATTACTTCGATGGCTTACTGAGTACTGGAAAAATTTATGTTGATGCGACACCCAGTTGCTTTAATTTTCAGACTATACTAAATGATTTCAGTTATATGTATCCCTTTCAGTTTATCCTTTATATCTTTGATCCTGCTCTGCCCCACCTTGTGTGATTGATCATGTAATGGGTTTCAGTGTGATTGATCACGTATGGGTGGTGTCAGTGTGACTCTATAATAGCTTGATTCAAGTTTGCTTTAAATAGGAAAAAAAAACTTATCTAGTGTCGTACATTTTTAAACTCAACAGATAAGTAGGTATTTTGCTGATCCGCAATATTACTTTCAAGTGAATGATGACTACGTGAGGAACAAATTGAAGGTGGTTCTATTTCCCTTTTTGCATCGGGTTAGTGCCTAAACTTATGTTTCTCATGTATTTTGTCTCAGAAATTTGTAGAAGTTTGTCCTCTTATAATCTCATTTTGTTGCAGGGGCACTGGACAAGGATAACCGAACCTATGGCAGGCAAACTATCGTACAAACCTCCAATTTATGACATCAATGCACCGGATCTCTACATTCCTCTTATGGCGTTTCTCTCTTACGTTGTTCTAGCTGGACTTGTCTTGGGACTGAGTGGAAAGTAAGATTTTTGCTTATGATCTTGTTTTGGCCGACACATACATTGTTATCATGCATGGTTTCATGCTTCCTCTAGAAAATTTTGCATAATGTTGGGCCAGTATGCAGCTGGATCACAAACTTATTAAACAGTAGGCATTGGTAATATATTTCTTGCTAAATCGTCGATTTAGGAACAAACAAGAATGATATCAAATGTTTATTTCATTTACTCTTGTCTTCTAATATTTTAGAAGTCCGGGTAATTGTGCTTTAGTGTCTGATAGTGTACTGCTCACAAGGTTATAGTGGAATGCAGTACATGGTACATCTCTGAGTGAAATCATGAGTGCTTCAGATGTAAGGTTCGGTATAAACTATAAAGCCTATAAACAGTTAGCAGGCCCTGTCGTTTTCAAGAAGTATTAGGAAAAGTTTTGGAGGCTTCGTCTCGATTTTTTTTACTTCTTGCTCTCTATTTTCATGTTTGCAAATCCTTTTGATCATTATAAGACTAATCTGTGGTTGCTCTGCTGACAGTGCAATAGTGCATACTTCTAAGAATGTGTTCTTTTTTTTTTGAAATTGTGTTTGATATCAACACAACTGCTGTGTGCCTACATTCTACTTTCTTCACCCTTTCTTCACTTTTGAGGTTTGAGGCCATACTCGAGTCCGACATGACACTCAAAGATGTGCATGGAATCTGTATCCAACACTTCTCTTAACAGAGGCGGACAGGGATACTTGCATGACGATATTGAAGAAAAAGACGAGTATATGATGTAGATAGTCTGATTCTTGATGATTTTAACTCTCATGTGTCAAGCATCTCACCGTTTCACTTTTACTCTAAATATTTCTTATTTTTATTTAAAATTTTTTAAGACGTGTCCCTATATCCAGGTCTTTCTATTTTTACAGCTTTGATGTCTTCCATGTTCTGATAGCACTGCTACACTTTGTTGCTAAAAAACATTTCAGGTTTAATCCCGAGGCTGTAAACTGGCTGTTCATGAAAGGAATGGTAGGCTGGTTCCTCCAAGTCACGCTACTAAAGCTATCACTATTATCTCTAAGTAGCGGAGAAGCACCGCTGTTGGATGTCGTGGCATATGCAGGATATGCATTTACCGGCATCTCTCTGGCAGTCCTAGGAAGACTACTGTGGAAACATTCATACTATGTACTATTACCCTGGACCTGCCTATGCATGGGAATCTTTTTGGTGAAGACGATGAAGCGGGTTTTGTATGCCGAAGTGAGGAGTTATGACTCGGGCAAACATCACGTCCTTTTACTTTTGATAGCACTTGCTCAGTTCCCACTCTTCATCTGGCTCGGAAACATTAGCGTTCACTGGCTTTTTTAACCCAAGTCCGTCCTTTGTTATGTATAGGCGTAGCTAGGAACCGACTAGGTGTAGGAAACTCTTACACCCATTGTGCCCTTTTCTTCTGAATTTGACCGGTTTCCGTGTTCTGATCATATGTGTTGTTATATCTATATTGTTTCTCATCTAGAAAGATTTGCATATGAATTTTGAAGCTGAAATGTGCCCAATTTGTAATGAACACTTGGAACGTCGGTTTAGTAGCTTGGTACAATTCGTCTTTTTTCTGTACCGGTAAGATACTGGAAAGTTATCGAAGAATTTTACGATACAGGAGAATTCTCCATTCTATATTATGAATATTAGACCTGTCAAAATTCGACCCGACCCATTTTTAGGGTTACAAACCCGATTTTTTTGACCCGTGACCCGTTCTACCCGAACCCGAAATGACCCGTTATTTTAGGGTCGAGACCCGACCCGAACAGGTCGACCCGTTGGGTCAAAGGTAAATCAAGAATTTTATTAAAATATTAATATTTATATATTATATTTGAAAAAAATAGTTAAAAAAGTATTTTTTTTATTACTAAAAATTACAAAAACAACTAAAAAATTAATTTTATATAACTTTTATAATATTTAATAATAAAATAATTATTAAAAAAACTTTATTTTAATAATTATGTGAATATAATTAATGTAAACGTTGAATATGATTAAAATATTAATTTTAAATATGATTTACATTTAAAAAAATATTTTTTAGGCGTTAGAAATTATTTTCTGACCCGTATTATGACCCTAACCTGACCCGTATCCGACCCGACCCGTATTCTGACCCGACCCGTGACCCGTGACCCAACCCGCCCGACCCGTTTGACAGGTCTAATTATGATTTATGACGGGGTTTCTCTTCTCCGATATGACTAATAGGCGCCTTCTTGTCCGCCGTGGTGACGGGTTTTGAGAATCTTTTCAAAGCATCTAAATTTATGCTGTTTTAGAGAACAAATTATTGAGTAGGTTATACCTACGGAGCATGTGAGCCTTGGTAATCCTCGTTGTAGGAGACACCTAACTTATGGACCATGTGTGGATGATTGATTAATTTATTTCTACAAGCAAAGTCATCAACCATGTTGATGTACGCAACAAGACGTGGTTGTTACTTACACGCATTTCTTGCTCTTAAATCTTTAATTACTTCC